>NC_136513.1:53663928-53823928 GCF_053919585.1 Euprymna scolopes
TTATATTCTGGAACCTGTACAATTTCTCGGGTGGCTGCTCGTTCGACCATTTCCAAGAAACTGTCCAGGATCTCGTATGCTGGTCGAATTCCGTATGAAAGTCAGGCTGTTCCAGTTTCATGGATGAACCTAGATCAAGGCAGGCGTTAGAGAAATATGCCTTACCCTAACCATCAATAATGACACCACCCAATTCTTTGATAACGTCCATTCCTAACAGCAGGTCATAACCAAGAATGTCCCCGCTCACAACCAGGGCTCGTACGGTTATTGTAAGCTCATCACCGACACGTGTACGAATGACACTAACTCCATAAAAGGCTAGCATGCCCCCGCCGACTGTCAGTACTGGTATCCTCTTCTTGTCCCATGCGTCACAGCATGCCTTGCGCACGAGAGTCTGCGTGCATCCTCTGTCTACGAGCGCAAAGCATTCACGCCCGTTCACGCGCACTCTCACTGTGGGTAGCATCCTATTTGTCACTGATTTGGGGAGAATACTGGCGCTATAGTTTACTTCCCTTGTCCGTTTCCCAGACAACTCCTTGCTACGTGACCCAGCTTGCTGCACCGGTAGCAACGCATTCGTCTTGGCGTTTCCTGAGCAGACGTGTCCTTTACACTGCTTCGACTTCGGCAATCCCTAGAAAAGTGGTTTGGCCCGCCACATTTGTAACAGCTCACACTATCTTTTAATGGAATAGATGCTTCTGCGGCTGCTAGCACTGGCTTCGCATCTTTTTCTTTTCAAATATTGCGGGCTCTAGCCAACAATTCTTGAAGCCCTATCTCGCTAAGCCTTGATGATGCTCGTAGCAGTTGGCTGGTGTCGTCCGGAGTCCTGTGAGAAAGGCACAACTTAACATGCGGTTAGTAACTCCACTAAACGGCGCAGCTAATCTCTTTAAATCCACCAGGTAGACGTCCACCGTCTTCTCCAACCCAAGATGCCGTTCGGTGAACTGCCTCAAGGCAATAAAAAGGTCCATAGCAAAGACTGCGTATAGTGCATCCTTAACCTTCTCCAGAGTTGGTTCATCCCCGAGGTATTGATAAACGGAGTATGCCCCCTTGATCAGCCTCAATCGGAAGACAAGCGTGGGATCCTTTATTTTGCAAAGCCGACATACCAACTCAGCTTTTCCCACCACTCAACTATCGAGGGTCCGGTGGAGGAGCCGTCGAACTCCGGTATCAATCTCAAATCAAACTCGTCCATTGCAAAAAAAGAAAAAAAAATGGGCTGAAATAGCTTACAGTCAATCAACAGGCAAAAATCACTGCTCACACAAATTCTTTTTGCCGCTTCTCAAACGTCAAATGATTTCTCCCTCTCTTCCCACCCACAAGTGACCTGTTTTTATAAGGCACGCACATGTGATCTCACGAGACTTCATTCACTACAAAACGTCACGGCCGCCATGATGGACTTTTTCTTTCTTTCTTTCTCGATGCGTGCGACTCACAGGACAGACAGACACGAGGGCGTTTGTACGGTAAGCCATTTTCCCGACAGTTAATTGCTAAAGCAAAATCTCTAAAGGAAGAGTTGAATATCGCAGAAGATATGAAATTCAGTAAAGGCTGGCTTAGGAGCTTTAAGAGTAGACATGGTATAAGAAAATTAACAATGTCAGGCGAACAACGGTCTGCTAATACACACGCAGCATCAAATTATTTTGACAAATTCAAGACGATAATTGCCGATTATGGTTTAACACCAGAGGATGTTTACAACGCTGATGAAAGTGGCGTAAATTAGAAGTGCTTACCTACAAAAACATTAGCCGGATCCGAGGAGCAGAAAATAAAAGGATTCAAATTAAATAAAGAAAGACTAGCAGTGATGATATGCGCTAATACTTCTGGAACTCATAAACCTAAACTTCTTGTCATCGGCAAATCAAAGTGTCCCCGAGCACTGAAAGGAGTTTCGCCTTTGCCAGTATCCTATTATTCTTCACGAAATGGATGGATGAATCAATAATTGTTTAAAAAAATGTTTTTTGCAACAATTTGTGCCAGTTGTCTAGAGGCGTTTTCTTAAATTAGGTAAATCTGATTAAAAGTGCTTGCTTCTATTGGACAATAGTAGACAATTGTAGAGCATATCCTCCTGAATCAGAACTAGTGTCATCTTGCGGGAATATTTTTTGTGTGCTACTTACCAACTAATGTGACTTCTCTCATCCAACCTATGGATCAAGGATTGTTTGGAACTTAAAATGTTTCTACAGAAATGATTTCATGATGAATATGATAAATAGTACCGTGAGTATAAGCGATTTTTAGCGCCATTTTACTATCAAAGATGCCATATTTTCTCTCGCCAGTGCATGGAATCAAGTTCGAGCAAGCACATTAACAAAAACACGGGGTAAATTATGCCCAGCGCCAAAGGCTTCTGAACTGAAAGAATCAGAGAATACATCTGGTCTAGAAAAAATTCTTGAAACCAAACGGTTACCGACCAACCACGCTGTTCTTAAATCACTTAATGCAAATGATGTTGAAATGTGGGTGCAACAAGATGAGGAAACTACTGATCAATATCCTGAAGGCAGTAATGGTGATGAAACAGCGACATTCTCTTGACCCTAATGTAAATAACCAATAACACTCTGATGAAGCAATACCATGGGATGATGCAGAAAAGTCTATGGAGACGGTTATAAAATTTCTAGAAAAATGTCCTTGATTTAGTGACAACCATGTTTTGTAAGCAATGTCCCTTCGAAGAGATATAATCATAAAGAAGCTACAGAACCAAGAAATTGTAGATTTTCGTGATCGCTTACGGAATACAATGGCAGCGCCTGAGAGCTCAATCGATGAAAATAGAAACTGCAATGGGACTCATTCAATGAATAAATAAAAAAATGTATTTTACATAAATGTATGATTTCTGTAGATGATAACTTAGGTAATAAATACCTAACAAGTAAGAGTAGATTTAATTTATTTTCAATGGTTTTGTTCCTGGTAATAATATTTAACAATTCTTACTTGCAATATATCATAAAGTCAACTTAATATATACTTGAAGTATCATATAGCAATGAATTTCATTTACTATTTCTTAATTCTTAGAAAATTAAAGTTAACTGCAGCACATTTTTTTATCACAAAACTTGAACAGCATCCTCTAATTTGAACGAAGCGAATGTTCAAATTATAGGAGTTATACTGTATATATATATATATATATATATATATATATATATATATATATATATATATATAAAGCACTTTTTATTGAGCACTATCAGTAACTTTGTTATATTTATTAATTTTTATTCTTAGATACCAGTAACTATATATATATATATATATATATATAAATATATATATATATATATATATATATATATATATATATGTGTATATATACATACACACACACACACACACACACACATATATATATATATACTCCTATAAATTCGTTTTTCTTTTGTGTGTATTGATATTCATATTAAAAAAAAAACCTTTTCTATTTATTCAAAAAGAAAATACAATTTTATTATATATGGGTTGTGGAATTGCATTCACTAGCAAAAGATCTAGCTAATTTGCATATTCTTTTAAACATTCATTTTAATTAGTTCCCTATTAGTTTTTTCAGTTTTCTTATGGGATGATCATCTTTAGTTAACTATTACGTGTAATTATATTCATGCAGATATTCGACATGATTTATACTTGCATAATATTTGCGTAAAACGTTTGCAGTAAACACAAAATTGTTTCCATATATATTTATGTATACATATATATTTTTGTTTAATCTATCTATCTATCTATCTATCTATCTATATATATATATATATATATATATATATATATATATATATATATATATATATATATATAAAGTGAACGTGTCTGTGTGTGTCTGTGTGTGTACATTTTCCTACGCAATAACTCTGTCAATTTTCAGTCTACAGACTCAAAAATTTGATATACAGGGTACTGAGATTTGGGAAAATCTTTGTAATCCGTTTTCGGCCAGAAATTTGTCTGTTAATGGGTCAAAGTTCAACGATTTGATCTTTGAGAAGTCTGCCAAACTCCTCTGACAATTTTGGGTCTAAACACTTGAAATTTTAGATGTAGGTTCCAAGGATATGGATCTTACTTAATAACTTGATTTGAGCACAAAACAAAAAATGTTAAGGGATCATAATAGGGGTCAAATTTAAAATAAAATTTGACCTCTGTGGTCTCTACCAAATTACTCAGACAACTTCTGGTCTAAACATTTGAAATTTTACATAAAGGGTATTCAGAGATAGGGCAAGCTTTTAATCTGTTTGGGTCGAAAATATTTAGTTACCAATATATAAATGTATGTATGTTTGCATGTGGGCCTTAAACTTTCGACAGAGGCGACGGATTTTTACAAGATCAGTACTGTTTGGACGTTTGACCCTTCAGACGACAAATATCGAACAATTGGCTAAAAACATTAATATCTTCACCTTCAACTGGGTACTTTTCTACAAGGGGGTCGCTTTTTCGACGATATTTTTGAAAGTAATACTCTCCTTCCGATTGTCTAGGCTTAATTAAAACCTACGACGCTTCCGGATTGGCAGTGGTCGTAACAGCAAAGCCGTCAGGTTTTTTTCCCCGTTCTTTTCCTCCTTCATGGTACGGGTTCGAGCTTGCCTTCCTACTACAACTTATTTTTGGCTCAACACACACATCAAAACACCCGGGCAACGCCGGACTGAAATGCTAATATATATATATATATATATATATATATATATATATATATATATATATATATATATAGTTGACTCTGTTCTTAAATAAGGATACGAAAATTAGGTGATGTATTAGTATTTAAATGGGCTCTTCCGTGGTTACCGCAAAGGTAAATGTTTCTCACATGCTCTTTCCATTAAGGGAATTTTTCCATTCTTTTCTTTCTTTTATTTCTCTTCAAAAATGCTGTATTGTCAAAAGTGTTTTTATTTATAAAGTCTGAAGAAATACTGGTTTTTGAAAATTTTCAAACGATATAATGTTTGAAATTTTTCGACTGGACATGGAAACAATTGTAACGTAAAATGAAATACACTTTTGTTGCCATCAACACCTTGTTTGAAGTCTTGATTTTGCTTACACAGTATATATATATATATATGTATATATACATATACATATATACACATATATATACAAAAGAATCACTACTTATTAAGGCTCAGAGGCCACTAAAGGATGAGGGTTAAAGAGCGTACAGTGGACAAAAAGACAATATCATAGTAATAGTTAGAAGTGTAAATTTTGTATATGGAATTACTTAAGGAGAACGGCTCATCAATAATTTGTTTACTTTAGACTTTAAGATATTCATATTGTTATCAGCTGGAAAGCAGACAAACGGAATAAAGCTCCACAGGTGTGCAGTTCTTAGAAAAAAGCTTTGTTTATTATTAAATGTTTATATTTAGGCACAGATAAAGAGTGGGGAAAATTATTGATAGTGTTTACAGACAAACGAGTGTTTCTCGTGAATGTTTGGCAAGGGGGGACCATAGATTGGAGCTTGGACGAGCACTTGCCATGGAAATAACGAGAAAACAAAGACAGGCTCGCAACGTCTCCTCTGTGAGTGAGAGGTTGCAGGGAAGAGAAGAGAGCATCCCCACTAAGCCACGAAGTCTATTTTGTACTTTGTCAAGGCAAGATAGGCTGTTTTTTTGAAGCTCCAGCCCAGATGTGGCAGCGGTAATCCATCTTTGGACGTACTTGGCTTTTATACAAATAGAGAATTGCATCTGTAGTGAGATATCTTCTGGAGCGGTAGAAGGATCCGACCATTTTCCCAGCGGCCGGGGCAACAGACTTGATGTACGTGTTCCATTTCAGATCAGGAGTAAAGGTCAAACCCAGGAGCTTGTCAAAATATGAAGCCTCCCCAAGACGACAGCCATCCATTTCAATTGATGCTAGATGAGGAACAGAGCGTTGATGATGTAAAGTTAGGAGATTGGTTGTAGATGCATTAAAAGTCACCAGCCATCTCTTCCCCCACTGAACCACGCGCTCAAGAACAGAGGAGAGGGAATCAGAGAGAGCTTTGTCATTTTCGCCTTTGATGTGTTGCCATAGATGGTCATCAGCATAGATGTCAACGAATGAATTATGTGTTTTGGGAGATGATTGATGTAGATCAGGAATAGAGTTGGACCCACGATGGACCCCTGGGGGACTCATGCATTAATACTGTGGGCCTCTGATTTTTGCCCATCAACCACTACTCTTATGAACCTATCAGAGAGAAATGATTTAATTATTGAGAAAACATTTCTAGTTATACCGTAGCTGGAAATCTTGTGAAGTAGGCCCTTATGCCATACCTTATCGAAGGCCTTTGATATGTCAAGAACAATTGCCCTTGAAAGGAAGCCTTTGTCAAGAGATTCACTAATCCTATGGGATATAACTGTTAGCACATCGGCTGTAGATCTAGAAGAACGGAAACCATATTGCATGTCACTAAGGAGGTTATTTCTTCTGAGGTAGTTGACTACTTCTTTATTTAATATGGATTCCAGTAACTTACTCATGACACACAGGAGACCTATTGGTCTGTAGTGAGAGGGAGATGACTTATCATCTGAGTTCTTAAATACAGGGCATACTGACGAGGTTTTCCAGGATGTTAGAAAGCACTTCTCCTTAAGGCAACGCTTAAACAGTTTTCAACACTATAATTGGAATGCCGTCTGGGCCAGTTGCTTTACTGGAATCAAGGTTCTTGATTAGTTTGGCGACCTCGTGCACAGATATCTGTATGTTGGATAAAGTGTTGTCTGTTATAGGATGAAATACAGAGAGTTGATGCCCTTCGTCGCATAGGGTAGAGTTAGCTGCAAAGTTTTTGGCAAATAGTTTGGCCTTGTCTGATGCTGATGAGAGGATCTCAGGTCCATTGATGATGGTTGGGATAGAACGCACGCATCTGTTCAGAGTCATGTTTGCTATTTGCCAAAACTGGTGTGAACCAAGCCGCTGCTCAGCTACTTTGGATTTGACGGACTGAGAATATAGCTCTCTTGCATTTTTGGTTGCTGGCAGTCCTGAAGGCAGCTTTAGTCTCAGTACATCTATTATGTTGGTAGCTATGGAAAAAGTGATTTCTGTGCGCAATGGCAGCGGCACATACTGGGGAGAACCATGGCTGGTTGTTAGGTTTTTGTTGGAATTTTTTGGATAGTATGAATCGGTCTATGCCTACAATTAACCATTCGGTAAGGTCTGATACTATAGAGGATACATCCTTTTTAAACATGGAATGCAGAAGTAGATCAGATATGAATGTACGGACGCTGTCCCAGTCAGCCATAGAGTATCGATATACAGTACGGTGGAGAGGTACATGTGAAGACTTATTGAATTTCATTTTTATCTTAACTGATAAAACTGTGTTATCAGAGGATCCCAGGGGAGATAGAACGGAACATGGGCATAGCTCAGGGGAAGTTGTCAGAAAAATATCTAGAAGGCTTGCATACTGACCAATAGTATCGGGCACACGGGTGGGTTCATGAACAATCTGAGTGAGGTCATAGGTAATGGCAAAATCATGACAGAACCTCCCTTCATCATCCGTCTTATTTGAGTGGGTCAGCCATTCCACATTATGGACATTGAAGTCACCGCAAATGTGAATGGTAGCCGAAGGATGAACAGACAGGATGAGGTCAATTTTCTCAGATATACTCTTAAGATCACTAACCCTGCTGTTGTGGCAGCGATAGAGGGCAAATATAAATGCAGTGGTGTAAGCAAGTGCAACACGTAAGCACATATAAGGTAAATTAGGGTCTTCTTTGGAGATATCTCTACCACACGGGAAGCCATCTTTCATGTAAGCGTATATTCCCTGTCTATGGCGATCTTTGGTGTCAGATTTAGATGTTAAGTTAGAGTATCCTTTTATTATGAACTTATCTAGGGAAGTGGTCGGCCCTATGCCAGCTTCGCTTAGAAAGAGTAAGTCCGATTTTGTCTCCTGTAATTGGGTTTCAACCTCTGGAAGGTTGGAATGTAGACACCTGATGTTGGAGAAAGAGACATGGTAGTAGGGATCTACGTTGGAGGATTAGGTTCTAGGTTTATTCGTGTTTTTATTCTGGAGATATGTCATATTGATGTTTTGGAATTTGTGTAGACAGACTTCGTTAGAGCAGGACAGAGAGGGAAAGTAAGAGAGGGAAAGAGAGGAAATTTTTTTGTAGCACATGATAAGGTAAAGCCGTAACAATTACCACTAGTATAGCATCGAGAGGCCCCACCAGAAACTACTGCATGGTCCAGAATCCATTCACCAAATGGCAATACAGCAGCCCCAGTACTTTACACCTGCTGATAGGACAGCCTCCTTAGTGGTTAACCAAGGTTCGGGTCCCTGACTATCAGGCGAGTAACGTCAGACCATATGAAACGCTTACCTCCAGCACCCTTACTAGTGACGTAGCCACAAGGATAGACATAGAAACAGAAAAATTTCCGACATCTCAGGCTACTGTTCACGAAGTATTACCGACCTGGAAAGCAGCTTTTACTTCACTATTTGTCAGAAAAATCACTCATTCTAAATGAGGACTGAGGGATAAAAAAAGGAGAAGTGAGAGTTACTGGAGCTGCCGATAACACAACCACAGTGTATTATCTACTCTCCATTAAAAAATAATAAATAAATAAATTAAAAAAATAATAATAAATAATTAGAGAAAAATAAAAATTAAATAAAAATGTAAGGACTTATTAATATCTACTTAATATAAGTCCGTTACTCCGTTCTCAGTTTAGGAGAATGTTTGAAAATAATCTTTCCTCCCATAGTTATGCGTAAATATATATTTTTTTTTTTTGGCATCATCTAACCTCGATAGAGAATGATTTGAGCATTCGAGCTTTACCTTTATAAGATACGGTGATGGAACTTTCAATTTGTGAGGTCGGGTTTTTTTTTGTATTAATTTACTTTGGAAGAACCCGTTCAAAAGCTGGTTAAGAGTAGAGCAATTTAGCTTGGGTACTAAGTTTAGACTGCTTCAGAAATATTGCATACTGCTGAGAAAAAGCATTTTTCAGTGTTTGGTTAATAGTGCAGGTATAATTTGGAGAAGAAAAAAACAACAGAAAAAAAAGCAAAAGAAAGATAAGTGCAGTTGAGATGCTCAGAAATTTGGTCAAACCTGAAAAAAATAAATGAATAGAAAATAATGTCTGCAATACATAAGTTTTTGCGATATCAAGACAGGTAGATTTCAAAATAATAGATAGAAAACTAGGTAGAGAACTGCATCAGCAGGTAGATATTTACTGGATCTATGGAAGGATCCTACCATTTTTCCAGCGACATTGGCAACGAATTTGATGTACTATTGCATTTTAGATCAAGACAAAAGATCAAGCCCAGAACCTCGTCAAAACATGGAGCCTCCCCAAGACGAGAGCCATTCATTTCAATTGATTCCAGATCAGGATCAGAACGTATATGATGCAAAGATAGAAGCTTGGTATTAGATCCATTAAAAGTGCATATATATATATATATATATATATATATATATATATATATATATATATATATAAATATATAAAAAATGAAAAACAGAAAATTGGAAAAGAGACAGGGGAAAAGGGACAGAAAAGGACAGGAAACCGAGAGAAAATTAATTATAGTAATTTATTTTTTTATTGAACTGATTCATTTTCTTGAACTTAGCACGAACTCACACGTGATCCTTCTTGGACTTTGGTCAGAAAACACAATCTTTGCTGTACAACAGAAGAAATAGCCCGTCTATCAAAAAAATTACCGGTGGTCATTAAAAGGTTATCTTCTGGCGAAGGAGAATCCTCGCTATGTCCAATATTCATTAATGAGCAGTATTTGATCAGCCGCCATTTTTTTTTTCACTTCAGCGATAACTAGAGTCTTCGTTTTTTTCTTCTGGTTGCCTCTCGGACGCTCACTACTTTTCGTTGCCCATTGCATTTAATTTGGCCAGATCATTATCCCTTCTACTTAGCGTCTGAAGGATTGGGATCCAAGCCGACCATACTCCCAGGTAGTCTACTCATGTTCACTCGTTGACAATAAACTAAAATGAAAGGAAAAACTAGATAAAAAAATCTCTGTAGATGTTCAAAGTCAACCGAATGGTGTGCATCTCAATAATAATCGATAGAACTTCTACTTCTTCCTCCTCTTCCATTCTTCTCACCACTCCCCTTTCTCCTTCCATCTTTTGCACTTGCTAGCGCCTTATCTATAAAATATAAATACTAGAAGAATAACCATCCTAGGCAGAGTAAAATAAATTGATGTCTAATTCCTTTTGTTAGAATTTCATAAAAAGATTACAGGTATCTGAATATTCACGAAGAATCCCCCCCCCCCTGTTACAAGTCTAAATTATAATAAATATAGTTCTTGTTACCACATCTAACGTTTACAATGATCGGTTAATTAGTTTAGGAGATAAGAAAAAGCCAAAAAAATAAATACAGTCTAGTCAAGATTCGAACTCGTAATCCGTATTCTAAACGATAAGACGTATTTTTCTACGAAGGGGTTACCACATATCAAGGCCCGTATGCCACTTGAGGATAAGTGTAAATGTGTGTATTGTAGTCATTGGGACAGTAGCGTAGTAATCGTTTGTGGTGGAAATTTGGTATACTTAGATTATTTACGAGGACGGTACAATAAGAACTTGTTTAGATTGGACTTGAAGACGACAATATTGTAGTCAACTGGAAAGCAGACCAACGAAACACAGAGCAACAATGTCCGGTCTTTCTCATTTTCTTTTTCCTTTTAACGAGTAGAAAGTAGATCAAAGGCGAGAGGGAGAAAGAGATAGATAGATAGATAGATAGATAGATAGATAGATATAGATAGATAGATAGATAGAGAGTTCGAGATATAAAGAGAGAGATAGAGCGAGAGAGATAGAGAGAGAAACAGAGAGAGAAACAGAGAGAGAGAGAGAGAGAGAGAAAGAGAGAGAGAATATATATTATCCTTAATTGAAATTCACTTTTGAGATGAGCATTATACATATTGATTTTATTTTATTATTAATTTTATTTTTATTTCGGACTATTATTCTCATATTTATTAGTTGTTGTTTTCATCTTTATTGGTTGAGGTTTACTTGGCCAAAACGTGGTGAGACAACAATATGCCGTAAAACAAAAACAACCAACCAACCTGACATGCAGAAGTTCAAGTGTAATATGAACAGACATTTTGCTGCTCGACTCCTTACATAGTATCCCTGCAACTTATGTCCCCGATAGTAGCCCCCTACATCAAAGTGGCACTGTGCTTTGTTTGTGGTGAAAATGGAATAAAAAAAATTGACGTTTTATTGATTTTCTAGAAAGGTGGTACCGCTATCACTGTGCTTGATAGACCAACAGTAATCTGCAAGCATGGTGGCATCCCAACGACCTTGATAGTGAAATGTCATGTCGTTGATATCTTGATGGAAGCACTCCCCTTGCTCGTTGCACACATTACCTAGATTTTGTGGAAAACGGGCAAGATGGCTGTGCAAAAAATGTAACTTGATGCTCATAGTTGCATCTAGTTGATGGAGACTTATGAGGAATGTTTCTTTGTAGTTGGGCGCCTTTATTTTTCCCAAGAATAATTTTACTACATTCGTAAACGCCATTTAGGCACTCAGTCTTTCATAATTCATAAAATTACAGAAATTTGCATCATTCATTAAATTTAGTATCTGGAGTCCGTAAAAAAAAATTTCAGCTTTTAATTTCTCTATCGTAAGGGTATGAAATTCCATGCAAATATTTTTGAAACAGTCGCCATCTTTCTCAAGAGCTTTCAGAAACTGTTTCATGATGCCAAGCTTCATGTGAAGATGAGTAAACACAATTGTGGAATGCCCCACCCAAGGAGAAGCCAAAAATTGAGGGGGGTCAGGAATCAGTTCACTGTGCAGAGACCAATCTTTTTTTTATCCAGTGCTTTTCCCTGCTATCCTACAAACACAAGAAGCAAGCTACCTTGTAGGCTGAGGAGAAACCATATTCAAATCGACACATACGATCCATTCGTGCTGTCTGTATTGTCTTTTACAGAACAAATTTGATTTTGTCATATTTTTATTTGAGGGTCGTTGAATGGCCTAGAGGAACTGATCCATATAAGTTGCCGTTGTGAAGAACTGTTGGGGAGACGCCCACTAATTAGCATACGTGGGTGAAAAGATATAGATAAAGGTATCAAGTCAGCAAGACCGGGAAGCTGTGTTCGAACGCCGGATAGGCAAGACGCATGTGCCGGTTGCTCCATGAAAGACTTTAACACGCCCTCTACCGGACAATCTTCCAACTGCAGTACAACTGCACCTTTGTAAATATGTATTATATTTTCGTCTTAATATATTTGTTTTACCTTTACTTTCTGCGTTCGTGTTGTTATTGATACAGACACAACAAGAACATATTTTAAATTTCTTTTGAAACTGTTTATAAAAAGGCGCCAATCTTGATAATAATACTGTTCAACACAAAACTGCCGCAGTGAGCCGGCAATGTCATTGCAATATACTATGTTGTTCTCCTGAGTAAAATATGCCAAGAATTCAATATGGCGTTTTCTATAGAACGTTATAAGAGTGTCAGGCTGAAGTAGAATCTTTTTCTTGGAATCCTAAAGCTAAAAGTTCTTTGAAAATGTTGAGATCTTTTGTCAGATCATTAAGTTCTTCCTGAGAAAAAAGCGGTCGTAATGAAGAGGGAGAAAAACAGACATCTGAAACAGTGGCTTCACTACTGTCAGCGGGAAAAATAGAGGCGTAGTCTTCTTCAGAAACAGGCAATTCAAATTTGGGCAAGCTTTTAAACACTGGAACAGGAATTTAATTGCAGTATGGTATTGACTTAATTGAAGATTTTGCAGATTTGGATAAACCAACGAATGTTCTTCCTGTTAGTTCTCTTCGCTTTGACTGCACAGAAATAGCAGTCATCTAAATGGTTCCCGCCAGACCATTGGAATATCAAAGCGGAATGACTTTCTATCCTTTTTTGCCCACTATCGTAGTATTGTATCGTAGTATTGTATCAGAGAGGCAAAACACATTGCTTGGCACAATATGGGATGCCCATGCGTTATCTTGATCAACCAGCATTATTTTGAAGTAAACAAGACAATCACACTTTACAAATTCACTGATCCGTTTCCTGCTGGATTGCAACGTACATTCTCCGCATATATAGCATAACACATTTGTATTGTTTAAACAACGTCGCTTAAGAAATGATGTAGCCATACTTAATTTTTGCTTCAAAAACCTGCAACGTATGTAAAGTAATGCATCTTAATTATTTCCTGTCTAACTTTAAGAAATAAAACCTTACTTTGACTCAGAAATCAAGAAAAACATGCCACAATCCGTGGGCCTATTTACTACTCAGTATCCACTTCTTACCAATTAGATACCTCATTGTACAGCAAATTTTACTGTTACTTTAAAGTTTATAATCAATAAACATACATCACAACCTACAATTGTAATTATTAAGCTTAAATGTATATAGAAACTCGCCTAATGTACTGTCCTCGCACGCGACTATGCTTTACAGTCAGATAAACTATTCTAAAATATAACGACTCTGAAGACTAGTACACAATCCACAGTTATAAAAAGTAAAGAGAAAAAAATAAAACCTGAAAAAATGACGGGTGTGAGAAAGTAAAAACAATAACAAACGAGAGTAGGAAAATGAAGGAGTTAAGTAAATCGAAAAACTAAAGTTCGTAAAAAAAAAAAAAAAAATGGAACATGAAAAGTCACATCGCATGAAAAAGTAAAGAAATGGATTACCCAGAAGAAATGAGTAAAACATATTTATGTCAGGGATGAGATTGGATAAACAAAAAAAAAAGAAACATGCTGTGTCGCCAGTAGTTGAAAAAAGGAAGTAAAGACCACCCGAAAGAGAAAAATACGAAAAAAGCAACTTTTTAGTTAAAAGTAACTCAAAGGAAGATAATGTGTTTAACACCTGGAGGTAGAACACCTAATTTCAAAGTAAAATATGTATCAAATGACCTCAAGAACTTGACCTGATGAGAAAAAAATAATATGAATATCGGAATCAGCACCTCCAAATTAGTCTAAATCAGCTTAGAAACCTTGGGTACTAAAAATGTGTTGGCCAGTATAATATGTAACAATTGTTGCGTTGTGGGGGCCATTTATATATACGTGTTAATGTCTGACGTGTCTAATGTCCATATTGTGGGGTTCTTCACTTTCTGAACCCTACGTTATCGTGTTGCAATCTATTTATGTTCCGTGGTCGTCTAAATATGTTGCGTGCGTGTGCGTGTCAGACATAGCATAAGCACATACATGTATCTCAATAGACCTTATCAACTTTTCAACGGCGTCGTTAGTCTTTTGGTCCACCTGGAACTTCATCTGTTCTTGGAGGGAAGGTGGAACCTGTTGAACGACTGTATTTCACGTTTTTTCATGTTTTTTGTCAAATATACTATTATTAACCAATACTGTTTTCTTATATTTAAAACAAAAAAAAAAAAAGAAAAAAAAAAGAAAAAAAAGTCAGCCATGAAAACAAGAACTTTCCACGTGGCTTTTTATTTATTTTATTTTTTCTGCAGTATCCATTATTTTTAACTAGTCTAAACTTAATACGTAACCCAAACAGTATTACTCTTAACCAGTCTTTTTAAACGAGTTCTTCAAATCTAAATTAATACAAAATAACCCAACTTCCCAAATTGACAAAAGTTTCACTATAGTGTTTTAACTATGGGGTGGAGCTGGAATGCTTGAACGTTCTGGCTCGAGGTAGATAAAGCCAAAAATATCCACGCACTAATATTGAAGGGGAAACTATCTTCAAGTATCATCCTAAACTAGGAATGGAGTAACGGACTTATACTAAGTAGATATTAATGTCTCTCTTACCGCCCCCTTTTTTAAATGGAGAGTAGATAAGGAACTGTGGATGTGCTATCGGAAGCTCCAGTAACTCTCGCTTCTCCGTTTTTGTCCCCCAGTCCTTATTTTCTATGAGTGATTTTTCTAACAAAGAGTGAAGAAAAAGCTGCTTTCCAGGTCGGTAGTACTTCGTGAACAGTAGTCTGAGATGTCGGAAATTTTCTGTTTCTATGTCTATCCTTGTGGTCATGTCACTAGTAAGGGTGCTGGAGGTAAACGTTTCATCTGGGCTGACGTTATCCGCCTGATAGTCAGGGACCCGAACTTTGGATTAACCACTAAGGAGGTTGTCCTATCAGCAGGTGCAAAGCACCGGGGCTGCTGTATTGCCATTTGGTGAATGAATTCTGGACCATATAGTAGTGTCTGTTGGGGCCTCTCGATGCCATACTAGTGGTAATTGTTACGGCTTTACCTTATCATGTGCTGCAAAAAAATCTCTCTTTCCCTCTCTTACTTTCCCTCTTTGTCCTGCTCTAACGAAGTCTGTCGACCTGTTCCACAAATTCCAAAACCTCAACATGACATATCTCCAGAATAAAAACACGAATAAACCTAGAACCCCATCCTCCAACGTAGACCCCTACTACCATGTCTCTTTCTCCAACATCAGGTGTCTACATTCCAACCTTCCAGAGGTTGAAACCCAATTACAGGAGACGACACTGGATATATTCTTTCTAAACGAAACTGGATAGGGCCGACCACTTCCCTAGATGAGTTCATAATTAAAGGATACTCCAACCTAACATCTAAATCTGACCCCCAAGATCGCCATGGACATGGAATAATTTACCTTACATGTGCTTCCGGGTCGCACTAGCTTACACCACTGCATTCATATTTGCTCTCAATCGCTCCCATAACTGGGGTTACTATCTTTAAGAGCATATATGAGGAAATTGACCACCTCCTGTCTGCCCATCCTTCGGCTAACATTAACATTTGCGGTGACTTCAATGTCCATAATGTGGAATGGCTGACCCAGTCAAATAAGACAGATGATGAGGGGAGGTTTTGTCATGATTTCCCATTGCCTATGACCTCACTCATATTGTTTATGGACCCACCCGTGTGCCCGATATTACCGGTCAGTATGCAAGCCTTCTAGACCTTTTCCTCACAACTTCCCCTGAGCTATGTTCATGTTCCGTTCTATCTCCTCTGGGATCCTCCGACCACTCCGTTGTGTCAGTTAAGATATAAATTAAATTCAATGTCTTCACATGTACCTCTCCACCGTACTGTATATCGATACTCTATGGCTGACTGGGACAGCTTCCGTATATTCATATCTGATCTACCTCTGCATTCCATGTTTAAAAAGAATGTATCCTCTATAGTATCAGACCTTACCGAATGGTTAATTGTAGGCATAGACCGATTCATACCATCCAATAAATTCCAACAAAAACCTAACAGCCAGCCGTGGTTCTCCCCAGAATGTGCTGCTGTCATCGCGCACAGAAATCACTTTTTCGGAGCTAGCAGGGTAATAGACGTACTGAGACTAAAGCTGCTTTCAGGACTGCCAGCAACCACTGTAAAAGAGTAATAAAAATGCAAGAGAGCTATATGCTCTGTTAAATCCAAAGTAGCCGAGCAGCGGCTTGGTTCCCACCAGTTTTGGCAAATAGCAAACAGGACCCTGAACAGAAATGTGCGCTTTATCCCAACCATCATCAATGGACCTAAGGTCATCTCGTCATCAGACAAGGCCAAACTATTCGCCAAGATCTTTGCAGCTAACTCTACCCTATGCGACGAAGGCCATCAGCTCCCCGTATTTCCTCCTATAACAGACAACACGTTATGCAACATACAAATATATGTACGTGAAGTCGCCAAACTAATCAAGAACCTTGATTCCATTAAAGCAACTGGCCCTGACGGCATTCCGATTATAGTGCTGAAAAATCTCCAACCAGAACTTGCCCCCATACTTACAAAACTGTTTAAGCGTTTCCTTAAAACAAAATGGTGGTTAAAAACTCCCCCAATAGATGTTGCCGTGACAGTTATTGGATGGGTTTTTACCACCATTTTGTTTTATTTCTTATTTTGAAATGATTATCAAAACTTCAAAAATATTGAGACATCATGGCCATCTTTTCTTGTTCTCCAGTAGCGCTCAATATTATTTTGGTTTTTAATCAAATTAACATTTTACATGAAATAAAAACATGAAAAACTTATTCAGTAGAAAAGTTATCTTCACTTTGATAACCTTTATATGTTTTTTGTGGATTTTTCTAATAAAGATTTTATCGATTTTCTCATATATGTTTTTTGTTCATTTTGTTTCACTATCTTTCTACATACGTTCAGTAAATGTATGATTTCTAATCTTTGGGGTCATTTATTTCCTTCCTACCGAAGGAAGAGTGACATCAGGCCGTAAGGCGAGGGAAGTTTAGCCTTAAAGGAGGAGTATTCTGACATTTTAAAAATTGCTTAGGTAGCTGTATTGGCATTCCCCAGTAGCGGCGCCTCAACCAGATAAAAATACTTTTTACTGGTATCTGTCATCAGTCCTGTTTTGTGAGATGTTTCAAAGGTTTTGTAAAATAATCTTTTTTTTTAATTTTTGTTTTTTGATAGTCTTTATTGTCTTTTTACGAGTGTCTTTATTTTATAGCATAAAGCATTTAACTTTAAAAGATTAAAACATTTGATATCGCGAAACAATAACTTTGTTTAAAAGCTTTTTTAAAGGTTTTGTAAAATAATCTTTTTTTTTTAAGTTTCTGTTTTTGGTTTTCAATGTGTTTTAGCAAGTATCTTTATTTTATATTATACAGCGTTAACTTTTAAAGAATAAAACAATAATTATTATTTTAAAGTTAATGTTTTATGATATTTTAATAATGTTTTTACGAGTATGTTTTCTTTAAAGGTAATTGTTTTATAATACACCCAAAATATTTTATGAAAATATTTTTTTTTGAAATGTAAAACATTTATGATAATTTTTAAATGTTTTTAAAAGTATATTTTCTTTAAAAACCTATGTTTTGTGATTTCGTCAAATGTTTTTACAAGTATCTTTTATTTGAAAGTTCATTATTTCTGATATTTGTAAAATGATTTTACAAGTGTCTTTTATTTAAGAGTTAATTTATTATGATCTGTTTAATATGATTTTACAAATGTCTTCTATTTAAAAGCGTGCTTTGTTATATTTTTAAATGTTCTTACGAGTATCGTTTTTAAAAGTTAATGTTTTATAATATTTTTCAAAAGTGTCTTACAAATATTTTTTTATTTAAAAGCTATTGTTTTATACGTTTCAAATGTATTTATTTTTAAAAGTTAATGATTTATTATACATTTAACATGTTTTATACTGGTGTATTTTCTTTAAAAGTTACGATTTTATGATGTTTTTCTTAAGTTAATAATTTATGATATTTTTCAAAGTTAATGTTTTGTGATTTTTCAAATGGTTTTTACATTAAGATTAATGTTTTATGATATTTTAAAAAGTTTTCATACGTTGCTTTTATTTAAAACTGTATCTGTTATAATATTTTTAAATAATTTTTCAGGTGTCTTTTATTTTATTTATTTTTTTTTTACACGGTCGTCACCACTTATCAAGGCCCGGAAGCCACTCAGGGATAAGTGTTATTGCAGGTACATTACGTTAGTGTGGAGATTTGATGAAGTGTTTACTTAAGGGGGCGGTTCATTAGGAATTTGTCAACGTTGGTCTTGAAGACATCCAAGTTGTAGTCAGGTGGGAAGCAGGCTTACGGAGCAGAGTTTTATTACAAAGTTTACGTTTTATGATATTTTTGGATGTCATTTATAAGTATTTTTTTATTTGAAATTAATGCACTGTGATATTTCGAATGTTTAAAAAGTATATTTTATTTAAAAATTATTTCTTTATTAAATTTTTAAATGAGATATTTTCAAATGTATTTACATTTATCTTTTATTTAAAAGTTTATTTTTATATTTGTAAATGTTTTACAAGTATTCTATCTTTAAAAGTTGCGTTTTCTGATATATTTAAAATATTTTGTAAAATTGTCTTTTCTTTAAAGTCAATGTTTTATGATATCTTTTAAATGTTTTAAGGATATCTTTTTATTTAAAGTTGATTCTTTGCGATATTTTGCAAATGGTTTTTACAAGTGTCTTTTATTTAAAAGTTTATATTGTATAATATTTTTCAAATGTTTGTACATGTATCCTTTTTAAAGTTAATGATTTATGGTATTTTAAAATGTTTTTCGGGTATCTATTCCTAATAGTTTTTTATGATTTGTTTAAATTTTTTCAAGTGTATTCAACCGTTAAAGGTTTATTATATTTTTAGAGTTTTATGTTTATTTTTATTTTTTAATGCTTTATGATATTTTACAAATGTTTTTAAAGTATTATTTCTTTAAAAGTTAATGCTTCGTGATTTTTCAATTTTTTTTTTTACAAATATCTTTTATTTGAAAGTTTTTTTATGATCTTTTTAAAGTAATTTTTAATTTTTCTTTTATTTAAAAGTCAACGCGTTTTGATATTTTTCAAATAATTTTCAGGTTTCTTTTATTTAAAATGTTTAAGAGGTAGCATTCATTTAAATAGTGTTGCTTTATGAAGTTTTTCAAATGTCTATTAAAATGATCTTTTTCAAAGACTGTATGTTTTATTATATATTACAAGATATTTTATTTAAATTTTCAAATGATTTTTTTATAATTATCTGTTATTTAATCCCTAATTATTTATGATATTTGTCAAATGTTTTTAAAATAACTTTTCTTTGAAAAGTTAATATTTTACAATATTTGTCAAATGATTTTAAAGTATCTATTCTTAAAAATAAATGATTTGTGATATTGAAAGTATATTCAATAAAACGTTTATGTTTTATGATATTTTTAAATGGTTTTACATGTGTCTTTTACTTATAAGTTTATGTTTTATAATATTATCCAATGTATTTTTACGAGTATCTTTTTAAGTAATTTTTAAAATGTTTTTATGAATGTTTTTTTCTTGACAACTGTCTGTTTTCTAATATATTTCAAAGGCTTATATATATATATATATATATATATATATATATATATATATATGTATGCATATATATATATAAGCCTTTGAAATATATCAGAAAACAGAATTATATATATATATATATATATATATATAATTAGGAAATCATAAAACAAATACGACGGTGTCAATAAAGAATTGGAAAAAGCAGAACCAGTTACTCAGTGTTTTGCCAAACAGTTCTGTGGGATTTTTCAAGACCCAGGAAAATAGCTAGTGTTGAATGACGAGGAGCGATTATTTGGGGAGAAATATATATAAGGTTTTTTTTTTAAGTAAATAACATCTTACGCCCTCATTATATATATTACTCCCAAAATAATCGATCATCTTACACAGCTCTGTTTTTAGCTATTTTCCTCGCTTTCTCTTTGTATATATATATATATATATATATATATATATATATATATATATAAGTATATTTTTGGTACAGCAAAATGGAAGGAGAAATTTCAGAGGAAACATAATTTAATTAAATACCAAAAAAACACAAGAAATGGGCAGGTGAAATTATTAAAATATCCTTAAGGCCTTATCGTCTGACCCTCTAAGAGGAAACGTCAGAATGATAAATTAAAAACTAAGAAACGAATGAGGGAAGAAGGGAATTTTTGGTTTCAGTTGGAAGAACAGTGAACAAAAAAAAAAAAAGAAAAAAAAAAGAAGAATCTCACTGTTCAGGTGGTTTTAAATCAATGAATATCTCCAATGATGTTTCAGAATCTTTTGTCTACACAGGCTAGGTCGAGAGTTGTTAATAACTAACGCCTCAATAATATTGAGATGATATTTCGACCTCGCACTGTATAAAACAGAAAACCACCCATCGGAATATTGCTCAGAACACCTATTTATACTCAACAGGTGATTCCCAATGGCGGACTCATGAGCTTGGGAGTGCCCGGATGTTCTCGAAACCTGGTGTAGTCGAATATCCCGAGGGATATGTTGGGATATTCTCATTTCTAATCTTTGGGATGTTTTGCCAACGTAGTCAGCTCCACACTGACAAACAAATTTATAAACAACAGAATTCTTTTGAATGGTTGGCAAAACATCTTTACGAAAAGAAGAGAAAAAGGTTCGAGTTGTGTAAACTACTCTAAGCATAGTAGCTGGAAAACAACGTTGAGTAGCAGAAGAAATCCTTTTAACAATATGAAGGCCAGCAGGACCCAACCATGGTAATTTTAAATAAATGGGACAACGTGATGGACCGATATGTTTAACACTATTAAATGTAGTAATTTTACGTTCAATAGTAGATTTTATTATATTAATGGGATATCCATTACTAAGAAAAATATTAGTGATTTCCCCAAGTTCCGTATCGAGACGGTTTGGTGAACAAATCATAAGTGCACGATGCGTAAGAGCGCTAATGAGGTTTATTTTTCTAGACTTTTTCTAGGCAGAAAAATCATTTTGAAGCGGCAAAATTAATTAGGTCTAATCCCGACATTTATCTTTCTCGCCCTGATAAAGGATCAGGCGTTGTTATACTTAACAAAACGGATTATATCTCCAAAATGTTACAAATCTTGGACGATAAAAGTAAATTTCTCCGTTTGGGTGATTTAAGCCATGATAATACTTTTCGTATGGAAATAAAAATCCAGAAAAGATTTCTTCAACTTCATAAAAGCGGATTTATTTCTAAGGAGATTTATGATAGATTCCGACCCATCGGCTCTCAAAGGCCTAGAATGTACGGTTTACCCAAGGTCCATAAACCCAACATTCCTTTGCGACCCATTTTATCTATGTTGGGTTCTGCACAACATGAACTTGGTAAATGGCTGGTTGATCTTCTTAAACCTGTGCTTTCTTTTTATTCGGTCCATTGTATCTCTGATTCTTTTCAATTCGTATCTCAGATACAAAAATTATTTTTATCTAAAAATACCGAGTTCTTGGCTTCCTTTGACATTAATAGTCTCTTTACTAATATACCTTTGGATGAAACCATTGGTATTTGTGCTGACTATCTATACCGTGGCCCCTCAAAATCTCCACAATTTCCTGAACGAATTTTCGTTGAACTGATGGAACTTGCTACTAAATCAGTCTCCTTTAGTTTCAACAACATTATGTACCGGCAAATTGACGGGATATCTATGGGTAGCCCTCTTGGTCCTTCGCTAGCCAACATTTTCGTTGGATTTTTGGAAAACGAATTATTTTCCAAAATTACTAAGCCAGCATTCTACACACGCTACGTCGATGATACTTTTGCATGCTTTCCCTCACGGAGTGAAGCTGAACAGTTTCTTCGTCTTCTTTGCAACCTGCATCCATCGTTACAATTTACTATGGAGGTTGAGGACTGTGGCTCTCTCCCATTCCTCGACGTTCGTGTTTCTAAAGTTGGTACTACGTTTGAGACCTCCGTATATAGAAAACCTACATTTACAGGGCTCTATCTTAATTGGTTTTCTTTTGCCCCTCAGTCTAGAAAAATAAACCTCATTAGCGCTCTTACGCATCGTGCACTTACGCATCGTGCACTTATGATTTGTTCACCAAACCGTCTCGATACGGAACTTGGGGAAATCACTAATATTTTTCTTAGTAATGGATATCCCATTAATATAATAAAATCTACTATTGAACGTAAAATTACTACATTTAATAGTGTTAAACATATCGGTCCATCACGTTGTCCCATTTATTTAAAATTACCATGGTTGGGTCCTGCTGGCCTTCATATTGTTAAAAGGATTTCTTCTGCTACTCAACGTTGTTTTCCAGCTACTATGCTTAGAGTAGTTTACACAACTCGAACCTTTTTCTCTTCTTTTCGTAAAGATGTTTTGCCAACCATTCAAAAGAATTCTGTTGTTTATAAATTTGTTTGTCAGTGTGGAGCTGACTACGTTGGCAAAACATCCCAAAGATTAGAAATGAGAATATCCCAACATATCCCTCGGGATATTCGACTACACCAGGTTTCGAGAACATCCGGGCACTCCCAAGCTCATGAGTCCGCCATTGGGAATCACCTGTTGAGTATAAATAGGTGTTCTGAGCAATATTCCGATGGGTGGTTTTCTGTTTTATACAGTGCGAGGTCGAACTATCATCTCAATATTATTGAGGCGTTAGTTATTAACAACTCTCGACCTAGCCTGTGTAGACAAAAGATTCTGAAACATCAGTTGGAGATATTCATTGATTTAAAACCACCTGAACAGTGAGATTCTTCTTTTTTTTTTTTTTTGTTCACTGTTCTTCCAACTGAAACCAAAAATTCCCTTCTTCCCTCATTCGTTTCTTAGTTTTTAATTTATCATTCTGACGTTTCCTCTTAGAGGGTCAGACGATAAGGCCTTAAGGATATTTTAATAATTTCACCTGCCCATTTCTTGTGTTTTTTTTGGTATTTAATTAAATTATGTTTCCTCTGAAATATATATATATATATATATATATATATATATATATATATATATATATATATATATATATATTGATTAATTAAGTAGGGATTTGTCAAGCAATGAGTACGCTAGCTTGATCATGCGTGTTGCAACGATTAATCAGAAATCGAAAAAATCGGGACTTTTTGGGTATTGGAATCGAAATTCTGATCAGAAAGAAAAGCTGCCTACTTTCTGCTGAGGAAAATAACGGTTCTTTAAATTGTTTTAGTTTTGTCTTTGTGTAAAAGTTAATTTGCAATTTTTTTTTTACAAGTTTCGTTTCTTCAACAGTTAAAGTTTAATGATACTTTTTAAAGTAAATATTCTTTAAACACTCATGACTTTTCATGTTTTGAAATGTTTTTAAAATTATCTTTTATTTAAACGTTAATTTTTTGATATTTTGAAAGTGTTTTACAAGTTTCGTTTCTTTAAACGTTACTGTCTTGTATAATGCAAATGTTTATTCTTTGGAAGTTAATATTTTATGCTATTTTCAACTGTATTTAACAAGTATCTTTTATTCAAACGTTAATGTTTGTTTATATTTTTCAAATGTTTTACACAATATATTTTTAAGTTAATGGTTTCTGATATTTTAACAATTATCTTTAACAATACAATACTTAACATTATCTTTTATTTAAGCCTCAATCTTTTATGATATATATATATATTACTCATGTTTTATCCTTTATTTAAAAGTTCTGTTAATGTTTTGTGATATTTTCAAATGTGCTTTTATAATTATCTTTTATTTGAAAGTTAAATGTTGTATATAAGTGTCTTATCTTTATAGAGAATTTCTGATATGATATTTTTCAAACGATTCTTACAAGTATCTATTGTTTAAGATTTATTGTTTTATAATATTTTTAACATGTGTTTTACATACATCTTTTATTTAAAATGCATGTTTTATGATATTTTTCAAATGTATTTTTATTATCTTTTATTTAAGAGTTAATTTTTTATGCTATATTTAACATGTTATATACAATGGTCTTTACTTTATAAATAATTGCTTTGTAATATATTTCAAATGCTATTACTAATTTTTATGATATTTTCGAAATGTTTTCATAAGTGTCTGTTATTTATAAGTTCATGTTTTATGATATTTTTTCGAGTTTTTATCACAACTATCTTTTCTTTACAAAGTTAACCTTTGCAATATTTTTCAAATGTTTTTCAAGCATTTTTTATTTAAAAATATAGGTTTCATGATATTTTAATGTTTTTACAAATGTCTTTTATGTAAAAGTTATTAGTTTTTTATATTTTTCAATCGTTTGTTACAAGTACCTTTATTTAAGTTAATGTTTTATGAAGGCAAAGTTCTCTCTGATTCTCTCTCCTCTGATCTCGAGCGCGTGGTTCAGTGGGGGAAGATGTGGCTGGTTACCTTTAATGCATCCAAAACCAAACTCCTATCCTTACATCATCAACGCTCTGATCCCCATCTGGCATCAATTGTGATGGATGGCTCTCGTCTGGGTATGGCCCCGTGTTTTGACAAGCTTCTGGGTTTGACCTTTACTCCTGATCTGAAATGGAACACGTACATCAAGTCTGTTGCCAAGGTCGCTGGAAAGATGGTGGGATCCTTCTACCGCTCCAGAAGATATCTCACTACTGATGCAATTCTCTATCTATATAAAAGCCAAGTACGTCCAAGGATGGAATACTGTTGCCATATCTGGGCAGGAGCTGCTAAAAACAGCATATCCTGCCTTGACAGAGTAAAAAAATAGACTTCGTTGCTTAGTAGGGGATGCCCTTTTCTCTACCCTGCAACCTCTCTCCTACAGAAGAGACGTTGCGAGCCTGTCCTTGTTTTATCGTTATTTCCATGTCAGATGCTCGTCTGAACTCCAATCTCTGGTCCCCCCTCGCCAATCTTTTACGAAAAACACCCGTCTAGCTGAATCCACTGTGAAAAATTTCCCCCACTCTATATCTGTGCCTAAATCAAAACGCGGATTCCATGAACAAAGCTTCTTTCTTAGAACTGCACGCCTGTGGAACTCTGTTCCGTCTGCCTGCTTCCCTCCGGACTACAACTTGGATGTCTTCAAGTCCAATGTTAACAAATTCCTAATGAACCGCCCCCTTAAGTAAACATTTCAGCAAATCTCCTCACTAACGTAATGTACTTGCAATAACCCTTATCCCTGAGTGGCTTCCGGGCCTTGATAAGTGGTGATCACTGTGTAAAAAAAAAAAAAAGAAAGAGGTTTTCAAATTATTTTCAAATACTTTTTATTTAAAAGTTAATGATTTGTTATATTTTTTAAATGTTTTACAGGTGTCTTTTTTAAGTTAATGCTATGCGATAATATAACTGTTTTATTATAGTTTTTACATTTTTCTTTCAAAGTTAATGTTTTTGAAAGTTTTCAAATATTTTTACTATTATTTGTCGTTTAAATTTAATGTTGGATGATATTTTTCAAAGATTGTTACAAGTATCTTTTCTTTAAGAGTTTATGTTTTATAATATTTTTCAAGTGTTTTAGAAGTATTTTTTATATAAAAGGTAATATTTTGTGATATTTTTCAAATTTTTTTCAATTATTTTTTTATGATATTTTCAGATTCGTTTTACAAATACCTTTTCTTTAAAATTTTATGTTTTATATTTTAAAAATTTTTTTACAAGTGCCTTTCTGTAAAAGTCACTGTTTTATGATATTTTACAAAAGTCTTTTATAAGTAACTTTTCTTTAACAGTTAATATTTTATGATATTGTCAAGTTTTTCAAATGCTTTTTACAAGTAACTTTTCTTGAAAAGTTTATGTTTTATGATATTTTTAAAATGTTTTTTTTTTACGTTGTTTTATGTTTTCAATCTTTTCAAGTATCTATTATATAAATGTCAGTGTTTTATGATATTTTTCAAAAGTTTTTACGAGTGTCTTTTCTGTAAAAGTTAATGTTTTATAATATTTTTCTAAAAATATATTACGAATATCTTTTCTTTTTGTGATATTTTTCAAATCCTTACCCTGCACCATAGCATTAGCTACTTATATTTTGTCTACCGCAGGACTGTACTCTAATCAATCAAGTCTCTTACTGCATAGATACAGCACCCTTCTTTGATACTAGCGCACAAGTACATGTATTTAGTTACTTGAATATCCACCACAGAAAATCGCTTGGTCTTCCTACTAAAACTGAATCAACTGACAGCATAATACATAGCTTCGTGTTATCTCAATCCCTATCACAGCGTTTCCGACCCGCCTCCCTGATCGATAAGATCAACAAGCCTCATTTCTAGATCTGTTTCTGACCACAGTTAACAATTATTGTGTAACGACTACAAATAACCAACTTGGGAGGTCCTGGATATGACCTTAAACTATATCCAGTGGTAAGGCCCCAGCTTGCGGGCTTTGGGGAGTGTGGAACCACCCTTTAATTACCATTGCTCCCAGGTCCACTCTGACCCGGAGTGGTAGTACCTGTTAGGGTCCCAACTATGGGTTAAATAGAAACCGACTTGAAAACAACAAATATATTCTATTAAAAAATTTTTCTTCAAAATCTTTGGCTTCGGCATTAAATAACCCGAAAAGGGTTGATATGCCGTAAAACAAAAACAACCAACCAACCAACCAACTTGGGAATGCTGATCACGCTGCGATAATGGTAGAAATCACCCTAAACCTTCGACCCAAAGCCAAAGAGCTTAAGAGCCATTGTTCTAACCTTTGCGATCAAGGCTCCAACCTCTCCAATATTTCCTCCTGTATCAGAAAACATGCTATGTTATATACAAGTATCTTGTATTAATGCTGGAGTCCCTCAGGGGTCCATCCTGGACCAAACTCTCTTCCTGATCTCCATTAATGATCTTCCAAATCACATCCTTACATCATTCATAGACATTTATGATGATGATACTACTATCTATGGTAGCACATCTAAGTTCTCTCTGATTTTCTCTCATCTGATCTTGAGCAAGTGGTACAATGGGAAAGAGGTGGCTTGTTACTTTTAATGCATCTAAAACCTAGCTTTTATCTTTACATCATCAACACTCTGATCCACATCTGGCATCAATTGAAATGAATGGCTCTCGTCTTGGGGAGGCCTCATGTTTTGACAAGGTTTTTGGGCTTGACCTTTACTCCTGATCTGAAATGGAACACATACATTAAATCCGTTGCCAAGACCGCGGGGAAAATGGTGGGATCCTTCTATCGATCCAGTAGATATCTCACTGCTGATGCAATTCTCTATCTATACGATACGTGCAAGGATGGAGTACTGTAGCCACATCTGGGCAGCAGCTACTAAAAAGGACTTATCCTGCCTTGATAGAGTTCAAAATAGACTTTGTAGCCTCGTTGGGGATATTCCTTTCTCTTCCCTGCAACCTCTTTCTCATAGAAGAGATGTTGCGAGTTTGTCTCTGCTTTATCATTATTTTCATGGCAAGTGCTTGGGTGAGATCCAATCTATTTTTCACCCTCGCCAAACTTTCACCAGAAACACCCGTCTAGCAGAAAACACTATCACTAGTTTCCCCCACTCTTTATCTGTGCCTAAACATAAGCGTAGATTCCATGAGCAAAGCTTCTTTCTTAGAACTGCACGCCTATGGAATTGTCTTCCGTTTTTCTGCGTTCAAGCTGACTACAATATGGTTGTCTTCAAGTCTAACGTAAACAAGTTTTTGATGAACTGTTCCACATAAGTTAACAAATTTACCGAATTTCCATTATCAACGATTACTATATTGTCCAATTTCTAGTGTAAACTCTTTAACCCATATCCTCGAGTGGCCTCTTGGCCTTTATAAGTGGTGGTGCTTATGTAAAAAACCCACCAGAAAACGTATTGAAGCGCAGAAATGAGGAACTCGTGATTTCTGTAAAATCCACAACAATAAATAATGGGCAATCGACAATTCCCCCACTAACCAACAAGCATGAAATTGTTTGCACTGCAATCGAGAAGGCTAACATGCTTGCCATTCGGTTGCCTCAAACTTTGCATTGGACCCAGCAAAACATCCCTTTGCGGACAGAAACCACACTAGATGACATCAAAATCACCCCTTCTCAAGTACATGATATCATAAAAAACCTAAACACCTCAAAAACATGTAGACTTAATCTCATCCCGGCTGTACTATTAAAAAATGCTCCGCTGAGGTTGCTCCAGTTCTCTCCAAACTTTGTAACGAATCTTTCTTTCCTGACTGTTGGAAAACTGCTTCTGTGGTATCAGTTTACAAGAATTCTGGCGAAAGAACTGACCCATTAAATTATAGCATCATTAGCCTCCGCCCTCTTTTCGGCAAAATACTAAAGTCCATAATTAATCAAGCTCTAGTCGAGTACCTTACGATTGCTAAACTTCTGTCCGACCAACAATATGGATTTAGGCAAGCCCGGTTTACAGTAGATGTCCTGACTGTAATCTTTGAACGTATATGCCATGCACTGGATAAAGGAGGGTGAAGTAGGGCAGTAGCCTTAGATATATCTCAGTCTTTTGACAGGGTTAGGCACGATGGTTTTTTTTCAGAAAAATCAAATCATATGGTATCACTGGACGAATACTTAACATAATTAAATTCTTCTTAAATAAGAGAAGAATCTAGGTTATCCTCGATGATCGTACGTCAAAACAAGATGATATAAATATGGGTGTACTTCAGGGGTCGATCCTTGGACCTTTATTATTCCTGATATTCATAAATGACCACTCTGATAAAATTGTCTCTGAGATGGGTATATTTGCTGATGACACCATGCTCTATTACAAGCATGGGGGGGGGAATGAATGAACACATATCTAAGGAAATGGCTAATAATACATTATCTGAAAGTAGTTCGTTCAAACATGGAATATATACATCGGGGTCATTGCCGCGGATGCTACGAAGAAGGTGGGCTCTCTCTACCCTGCTAGAAAGTTACGTACGCCTGAAAGTATCATGTACCTCTACAAGACTACCATTCGCCCATGTATAGAATATTGTTGTCACATTTGGGTGCATTTGCTATTAGCCTTCCATTCTAGGATAGGGTTCAAAATAGAGTCGCCAACATATTAGGTCCTGAAGTGTGAGCTAGGTTTCAGCCACTATCCCTTCGACCAAATATTGCATCCCTCTGTTTTACAGATATTTTAGTGGTAGATACTCCGACGAACTACAAGCACCTGTACCCCCTCGACGAAAATCCCCTCTGCAAACCCGACAACCTTTTACTCTAATAGTTTCTTTCACAAAACTGCTAGACTTTGGAATTCAGTTCTGGGTTCCTGCTTTCCTACCTGTACTGACAGGCAAAAGTTCAAGTGTAATGTGAACAGTCATCTTGCTCCCCAAATCCCTACATAGTACCCCAGCCGAACTCCCTACATAGTATCCCTGTAACTTATGTTCCAGATAATAGCAATTTTTATGAAATTTCACAAAACGGTACATTATGTATCCAGAAGTGTTCCTAGGTAGATTTTGTATCAGAATATAATGGATAAGTATCGATAATCGATAATAGGAAAATCCGAAGAAAGAGTAGAAAAGGCGATTTTGACCAAAGTCTACACCTTATATAATCTAATATCACAAATGCAGTTGAGAAGTATTATTACCACACAAGCAGAAAGGCCTGGAAAATAAAATCAATAGTAGTCCTTTAGTAATAGTTCTTTGATATGACAGGGAAGCGTTTGAAATGAATGTTTCTGTTTAAAGCACAACTGAACCATGATACTTTACTTTTGCATTGTAAACTTTGGTTCAAACCATTATATATGAAAAAATAATTTTATAAATGTTGTGTCGTGGAGAAATAGTGAAAATAAGAACAATCAAGTCGAGGTTCGGTTAAGGAACAAGTGTATTAACAATAATGTACAAAGATAGGAAAGCGTGTATATCTGCTAGTTATCGGCTAGTAGTTGAAGTGAGACAGCGTCTTGTTTGGGGTGAAAATGCAAAAAAAAAAAAAATGTTGTTACAAGTGTCGTTTTTTTTTAATCTTTTTGTTAGATTTTAAAAAAACGTTTTTACAGTACATTTATTTAAAAAATTACTGTTTTATGAAATTTCCAATGATTCATACAAATATTTTTATTTTAAATTGAATGCTTTGTAATATTTTCAATTTTTTGTTTTATTTTATTCAATATTATATCTTCTATAATGGTTTTCAAATGTTTTTACAGGTATTTTTGTTTAAAAGTTAATGTTATCTGATATTTTTCAAATGTTTTTATAAGTGTATTTTCTTTCAAATTTAATGATTTGTGATATATTTTAAATGTTTTTACATTGATTGTTTTATTTTAGTTTTATTAATGTTTTTTCATGTGTCTTTTATTTAAAAGTTAATGCTGAGCGATGTTTTTCAAATGTTTTTTATTTCAAAGTTGATGTTTTGTGATATTTTTCAAATGTTTTTACAAGCATTTTTCTTTGAAGTTATTGCTTTATGATATTTTCTAAATGTTTTTTTACAAGCATCTTTTTTTTTAAAGTTAATGCTTGGCGATATTTTACAAATGTTTTAACTGTTTGCTCTTATAATGCTGTACAGCATTTTTCACATATTTTGTTCGTAGAGAGTTTGCTCTCAAATTTTCAGGAAACTTCTCACATATTTAAATGTTTTCCAGTATTTTTCGAACGTAATAGTTTTTTTTTATTGTAGTGCGTTTTTAGTTTGATGTTTGCTTTGTGGACCATGTTTGATTTTACGATGTTTTGTTGAACTTTCTCTCTAGTAATGTTTGTCTTTTAATTCTCTTCACATATCTGTGTTTGTTAAATTCTTTTCACATTTTCGCGTGTTTCTTCTAAATTTATTTCCAATTTATTTGTGTTTTAAATTCTTTCCACATATTTTGTTTGTAAGATCCTTTACACGTGCTTATTCATTTTTTCACATTTTTTGTGTTTAATTCTTTTTACATTTTTATATCTGTTTAATTTTCATACTTTTTGTGTTTTTTAAATTTTATTTCACATTTCTGTGTTTGTTAATTTTTTTTTCATTTTTATGTTTGTTAAATTTTTTCACATCTTTTGTGTTTGTTAAATTTTTTTCACATTTTTTGTTTGTTAAAATTTTTGTCACATTTTTGTGTTTGTTAACTTTTTTCACATTTTTGTGTTTACTAAATTTTTTTCACATTTTTGTGTTTGTTAATTTTTTTTCACATTTTTGTGTTTGATAAATTTTTTTCCCTATTTTTTGTGTTTATTAAATTTCGTTCACAACTTTTGTGTTTATTAACTTTTTTTCACATCTTTTGTGTTTGTTAAATTTTTTTCATATTTTTGTGTTCGTTAAAATGTTTTCACATTTTTGTGTTTGTTAAAAATTTTTTTCACATTTTCGTGTTTGTTAAATTTTTTCATACTTTTTTGTGTTTATTAATTTTTTTTCACATCTTTTGCGTTTGTTAATTTTTTTTCACATTTTTGTGTTTGTTAAATTTTTTCACATCTTTTGTGTTTGTTAAAAATTGTTCATATTTTTGTGTTTGTTAAATTTTTTCGAATCTTTTCTGTTTTAAATTCTGTCCACATATTTTGTTTGTAAGATTCTTTACACGTGTTAATTAATTTTTTTTACATTTTTTGTGTTTAATTCTTTTTACATTTTAATATGTATTTAATTTTCATATTTTTTGTGTTTGTTAAATTTTATTTCACATTTCTGTGTTTGCTAATATTTTTCATTTTTGTGATGGTTTTTAATACTTTTCACATTTTTGTGTTTGTCAAATTTTTTTCACAGCTTTTGTGTTTGTTAAATTGTTTTTGACATTTTTGTGTTTGTTAAATTTTTGTCACATTTTTGCGTGTGTTAATTTTTTTTCATATTTTTGTGTTTGTTAAATTTTTTCACATTTTTGTGTTTGTTAATGTCTTTCTACATTTTTTTGTTTGTTAAATTTTTTTCACATTTTTGTGTTTATTAAATTTTTTTTCATATTTTTTGTGTTTATTAAATTTTTTTCACATCTTTTGTATTTGTTAAATTTTTTTTCATATTTTTTGTGTTTGTTAAAATTTTTTCATTTTTTTGTGTTTGTTAAATTTTTTTTTCACATCTTTTGTGTTTGTTAAAATTTTTTGGACATTTTTGTGTTTGTTAAATTTTTTCACATTTTTGTTTTTGTAAATTTTTTTATCATATTTTTTTGTGTTTGTTAAATTTTTCTACAGCTTTTGTGTTTGTTAATTTTTTTCACATTTTTGTGTTTGTAAATTTTTTTTCACATTTTTGTGTTTGTTAATTTTTTTTAACATTTTTGTGTTTGTAAATTTTTTTCACATTTTTGTGTTTGTTAATTTTTTTCACATTTTTGTGTTTGTAAATTTTTTCACATTTTTGTGTTTGTAAATTTTTTTATCATATTTTTTGTGTTTGTTAAATTTTTTTACAGCTTTTGTGTTTGTTAATTTTTTTCACATTTTTGTGTTTGTGAAAATTTTTCACATTTTTTGTGTTTGTTAAAATATTTTTGACATTTTTGTGTTTGTTAATATGTTTTCACATTTTTGTATTTGTAAATTTTTTATCATATTTGTTGTGTTTATTAATTTTTTTTACATCTTTTATGTTTGTTAATTTTTTTTTTCACATTTTTGTATCCGTTAAATTTTTGAAATTTTTGTGTTTGTTAAATTTGTTTTTATATTTTTGTGTTTGTTAAATTTTTTTTCACATTTTTGTGTTTGTTAAATTTTTGTTCATATTTTTTGTGTTTATTAGTTTCACATCTTTTGTGTTTGTTAATTTTTTGCACATTTTAGTGTTTGTTAAATTTTTTTCACATTTTTGTGTTTGTTAAAAAATATTTCATATTTTTGTGTTTGTTAAATTTTCTTTTCATATTTTTTGTGTTTATTAAATTTTTTTCACATCTTTTGCGTTTGTTAATTTTTTTCACATTTTTGTGTTTGTTAAATTGTTTTCATATCTTTAGTGTTTGTTAAATTTCTTTTCAAAATTTTGTGTTTGTTAAAACAACAACTATAAAGATGAGGATAACAGTCCGCCAAATAAATGTTTAAAAATGTAATTTTCCAGTACGGTAAAGGCAGTATATTATTTTGCAGCAGCCTTGGCAATTTTTAATGTGTTCTTTGAAATGCATGTTGCCTGTGAATGTTAGTCTTAAACGTTTGAACAATATACACTCACGTTCGGTGATATTAATCATTCCAATCTGTGGTTTCATACTAAAATAATAAACCTTATTGTGTCTGATGATAATTTCAAGTATTTGTGTTATGTGAATATTTGCAATAATTTTTTTTCATATTTGTATTCATTACATGTTTTATATGTTTTTATGTGTTTTCCTTCGTCAAATGTATGTGCTCTTTAAATTTATTTTACTGAAGGGTCTACCATATTTTTGTTCGCTACATATTTCAAGGGTGGATGTATTTTTCAGTCGTCATTTTTAGACACATTTTACGAGAGGATGTATTTTTCATTCGTCATTTTTTTGGGCATATATTAAGAGAGGATGTACTTTTTATTTGCCATTTTTAGAAATCTGTTTAGGGGGGACGTATTTTTACTTGTCATTTTGTAGACATATTTTAAGAGAGGATGTTTTATTTTTCATTCGTCATTTTTTAGACATATGTTAAGGGAGGATTTTGTATTTTTCATTCGTTATTTTTGTTAGACATATGTAAAGGGAGGATGTTTTTTCATTTGTAATTTTTAGGCACATGTTACGGGAATATGTATATTTTATTTGTAATTTTTTAGAATTATGTTAAGGGAAGCTGTTTTATTTTTCATTCGTCATTTTTTAGACATATGCTAAGGTAGAATGTTGTATTTTTGTACCGTCATATTTTAGCCATATGTTAAGGAGGATGTATTTTTTGTGTCGTTTTTAAGACACGTTTAAAGAGAGGATGTTTTTTTTTTATTCGTCATTTTTGCCAGGCATATGTTAAGGCAGGATGCATTTTTCATTTGTCATATTTTAGACATATTTTAAGAGACGATGTTGTATTTTTTTTTGTCATTTTTTTAAACATATGTTAAGGGAGGATGTATTTTTCATTTGTCTTTTGTTAGACATATTTAAAGAGAGGATGTTGATTTTATCATTTGTCATTCATAAACACATGTTAAGGGAGAATATTTGGTTCATTTGATGTATTTTTGATTTTTCATTTTTCAGACATATATTAAGAGAGGATGTATTTTTTATTTGTCATTTTTTTACATATATTAAGAGAGGATGTATTTTTGATTTGTCATTTTTTTACATATGTTAAGAGAGGATGTATTTTTGATTTGTCATTTTTTTACATATGTTAATGGAAGATGTATTTTTTATTTGTTATTTTTAGACACATGTTAAGGTAGCATGTATTTTCCATTTGTCATTTTTCAGAATTATGTTAAAGAAGGATGTATTTTTCATTGGTCATTTTAAGACATATGTTTAGGTAGGATGTATTTTTCATTGGTCATTTTAAGACATATGTGAACAGACAATGTTGTATTCTTCTTTTGCATCTTTTTTGCATATGTTAATGTGAATGTATGATGTTTCATTTATCATTTTTTTACATATGTTAAGGGGGGAGGTTGTATACTTCATTTGTTTTTTTTAGACATATGTTAAGGGAGGATGTATTTTTCATTTTTTATTTTTAGAAACATGTTAAGGGAGGATGTATGTTTTACTCGTATTTTTATAAGACATATGTTAAGGGAGAATGTACTTTTCATGTTTCATTTTTAGACATATTTTAAGAGAGGATGACGTATTTTTTTGGACACATATTAAGAGAGGATGTACTTTTTATTTGCCATTTTTAGACATCTGTTTAGGGGGGACGTATTTTTACTTGTCATTTTGTAGACATATTTTAAGAGAGGATGTTTTATTTTTCATTCATCATTTTTTGGACATACGTTAAGGAAGGAGGCATCTTTTATTTGCCATTTTTAGACATATATTAAGGGAGGATGTATTTTTTTCATATTTAGACATGTTTTAAGAAGGGACGTTGTATATTTCCTTCGTCATTTTTTATACATATGTCAAGGAAGGGTGTATTTTTAATTTGTCATTTAGTAGATATATGTTTAACGAGTATGTATTTTAGATTTGACATTTTTTAGACATATATTAAGGGAGGGTGTGTTTTTATTTGTCATTTTTAGACATATGTTGAGGGAGGGTGTATTTTTCATTTGTCATGTTTTAGACATATTTTAATAGAGGGTGCTTATTTTTGATTTGTCATTTTTGTAAACATATGTTAAAGGAGAATGTATTTTTCATTCGTTATTTTTGTCAGGCATATATTAAGGGAGGGTGTATTTTTTATTTGTCATTTTTAGGCACATGTTAAGGGAGGATGTATTGTTGTCTGTCATTTTTAGAATTATGTTAATGGGCAATGTATATTTGTATTTGTCATTTTTTCGACATACGTTACGGAAGGATGTATTTTTCATTCGTCATTTTATTGAGGATGAATTTTTATTTCCAATTTTTTAGACATATGTTCAGGAGGGAGGTATTTTTCATTTGCCACTTTTAATATATGTTAATGACAATGTATTTTTCATTTTATCAATTATTGACATATGTTAAGGGAGGATCTAATTTTACTTTTTTCATTTTTAGAAACATGTTAAGAAAGGATAAATTTTACATTTGTCATTTTTAGACATATGTTAAGGGAGGATGTATATTTCATTCGTCATTTTTTAGACCTATGCTAAGGGAGGATATTGTATTTTTCACTAGTTTTTTTTAGGCATATGTTAAGTGAGGATGTATTTTGAATTTGTCATATTTTAGACATATGGTAAGGATGAATATTTTATTTTTTTCATTTTGTAGACATATGTGTTGGGAAGATGTATTTTCCATTCGTCATCATTTTAATATATATTAAGGGAGGATGTATTTTTCAATTTTTCATTTTTCAGACACATTTTCAGGTAGGATGTATTTTTCATTTGCTGTTTTTCGACGTATGTTAAGGGAGAATGTGTTTTTAATTTCTCATTTTTTTTGACACATGTTAAGGGAGTATGGTGTATTTTACTATTGCAATTTTTTAGACATATGTTAAGGGAGGATGTATTTTTCATTTGTCATTTCTTAGACATATTTTAAGAGAGGATTTTCTTTTTTTTATTAGTCATTTTTGTTATATATATGTTAAGGGAGTATGTATTTTTCATTTGTCATTTTTAGACATATGTGGAGGCAGGATGTATTTTTCAGTCCTAATTTTATGTTAAGGGAGAATGTCGTATTTTTCATTCGTCATTTTTGTTAGACATGTGTTAAGGGAGGATGTATGTTTTATTTGCCATTTTTTAGACATATGGTAAGGGAGGATTTATTTTGTATTTGTCATTTTTTAGACATATGGTAAGGGAGGATTTTATTTTTAACTTTTAGACATATTTTTAGGAACGCTGTTGTATTTTTCATTTGTCATTTTTCCGACATATTTTACGAGAGGATGCTGTATTTTTCATTCGTCATTTGTAAGATATACGTTAAGGGAGGATGTATTTTTCACTTGTCATTTTGTAGACATATATTAAGAGAGGATGTGGTATTTTTCAATCGTTTTTTTTTTTTTACATATTTTAAGGGAGGATGTATGTTTCATTTGTCATTTTTAGACATATGTTGAAGGAGCATGTATTTTTATTATTTGTTTTTTTTAGACATATGTTAAGGGAGGGTGTATTTTTCATTTGTCATTTTTTAGACATATTTTAAGAGAGGATGTTGATTTTTCATTTACCATTTTTTTTAGACATTTGTTAAGGGAGGATGTATTTTCCATTGTTCATTTTAAACACATGTAAGGAAAGATGTATTTGTCATTTGTCATCTTTTTTAGACATATGTTAAAGGAGAATGTTGTATTTTGTATTTGTCATTTTTTAGACAAATGTTAAGGGTGAATGTCGTATTTTTCATTTGTCATTTTTAGACTCATGTTAAGAGAGAATGTCATTTTTTATTTGTCATTTTTAGACATATGTTAAGAGAGAATGTCATTTTTTATTTGTCATTTTTAGACTCATGTTAAGAGAGAATGTCATTTTTTATTTGTCATTTTTAGACATATGTTAAGAGAGAATGTCATTTTTTATTTGCCATTTTTAGACTCATGTTAAGAGAGAATGTCATTTTTTATTTGTCATTTTTAGACATATGTTAAGGGAGGATTAGCGTTTTCATTTTACATTCCCTATTTTTTAAAAATTGTGTTATAGGGAGATGTCCAATTCCTTACGCTCATTTTTTCAAAAATGTTTGAATGGAGAAATCACATTGATCATTGTTTCAGAAAATTTTCAATGTAGGTGGATTAACTATTTTACATTGTTCATTTTCTTAAAAATATTTTCATCGTGGGTGTTTTTAGTATCGACAACTTGACAAAATATTACATGCTCCAGAATAATCTGTTTGATTAAATAAAATTAATTTTCACACTATTTTTATTTTTTTATCATTTGTGGGTCAATGCTTATCAATATATGGAGGTCACTCTGGAATAAGGATTAATAAATATTAAATAGATGTCAATCAGTAATGATGGGACTTGAGTTGGGTGTAATTATCTGGGAGAATGTCACAATAAGACATTAATTTGATCGGGATACGATCATGTTATAGTTAGCTGGAAAGCAAACTCACGGTATTTCTTAGCACGAACGGACAGTTCTAGGAATATAACTTTGCTCGTGGAATTTTCGTTTACTATTAAGTACAGATAATAATGGAGATTGTTGAGTTTGTAGTCGGTCGAGTGTTTTTATTAACAGTTTTACAGGGGTCATATATTGAAACTGAGTTGAAAATGCGGGAGTGCCCCAGAGGTCTATCCTTGGACCTCTATTATTCCTAATATTTATTAATGACCTCCCCGACAAAACTGCTTCTGAGATGGGTATATATGCTGATGACACTACACTCTATAACAGGCATGACAGGAAAACAAATGAACATATAACTAAAGAAATGGCAAAAACACTAGAGGATGACCTCCAATCTGTCGTAGAATGGGGAAATAAATGGATGGTCACATTCAATGCTGCCAAAACTAAACTGGTTTCCTTCAATAATTACAAGAAACCTTTTCTGCCACCAATAGCAATTGCCAGTGACTCCCTGTCTGAGGGTACATCTTTCAAACTGCTTGACCTAACGTTCACAGAAAACGTGAGTTGGAACAATTATATTGAAAACATTGTCAGGGCCGCTGCAAGAAAGGTAGTCTCTCTCTACCGTGCTAGAAAACTACTGACACCTGAAAGTATCCTCTACCTCTATAAGGTCACCATTCGCCCATGTATGGAGTATTGTTGTCACATTTGGGCTGGTGCATCTGCTGCTAGTCTCTGGCTCCTAGACAAGGTTCAAAAGAGAGTTGCCAATCTGATAGGCCCTGAACTGACATCTAAGCTTCAGCCTCTGTCCCATCGACGAAACGTTGCATCCCTCTGCCTGTTCTACAAGTATTTTAATGGTGAATGCTCTGACGAACTGCAGACACTTGTGCCCTCACAACGTAGACACCCTCGACAAACCTGACAGGCAGCTAAACCCCACCCCCACACAGTAGAGATCCCTAGATGTAAAAGATCTTTCTACTCCAGTAATTTCTTCCCCAGAACCGGCTAGACTTTGGAATTCCATTCTAGGTCCATACTTCCCTAACTGTACTGACATGCAGAAGTTCAAGTGTAACGTGAACCGACATCTTGCTGCCCAAATCCCAACATAGTACCCCAATAGTTGCTGCCCCTGATAGTAGCCCCCTACACCAAAGTGGCAAAGTGCCTTGTTTAGGGTGAAAATGTAATTAAAAAAATATATATATACTATGAAAATAATGATAGAGAAAGGAAAGACTGGCAACGTTTCATCTGTGAGAAAGGGGAAGTATGGAGACGAAAAAGTCATTAAACACTAGATTTCAAAGACTGTTTTGTACCCTCTGAAGCCATGAAGGTGCTCTTAGCAGCCCTCCTTTGATATGAGAAAAGTGCTCCATCTTAGAAGGTATTTAAGTTTTGTGTAGGTAGTTGACTGCATTGGGAGTGAGGGAGTGCTTTTTGAATGCTTTTTAAGTAAAAAATAAAATGATATTTTAACCTTCCGTTCTCGGGTGGGGTTCCGTGTGTGAGTCGTGTGGTATAAATATCTGTCATTATTTAATGTCAAAATACTCCTAATCACTAAATTTTATCATCAAAGGTTTAGTAATATTCAAAACTATTGATGACATAATTAATTGCACAAATTTACTGTCATATTTAATCAGTAAATTTTATCATCAGAGGTTTATTAATATTCAAAACTATAAATGGTATAATTAATTGAACAGATTTATTGTGAAAATATTCATAATACATAAATTTTATAATCAGAGGTTTATTAATATTCAAAACTATTAATTGGTTAATCAATTGCACAAATTTACTGTAAAAATATTCCTAATCACTAACTTATATCACTAGAGGTTTATTAATATTCAAAAGTATTAATTGGTTAATTAATTGCACAAATTTACTGTAAAAATATGCCTAATCACTAACTTATATCACTAGAGGTTTATTAATATTCAAAACTATTAATTGGTTAATCAATTGCACAAATTTACTGTAAAAATATTCCTAATCACTAACTTATATCACTAGAGGTTTATTAATATTCAAAACTATTAATTGGTTAATCAATTGCACAAATTTACTGTAAAAATATTCCTAATCACTAACTTATATCACTAGAGGTTTATTAATATTCAAAACTATTAATTGGTTAATCAATTGCACAAATTTACTGTAAAAATATTCCTAATCACTAACTTATATCACTAGAGGTTTATTAATATTCAAAACTATTAATTGGTTAATCGATTGCAAAAATTTACTGTAAATATATTCATAATCACCAAATTTATCATCAGAGGTTTATTAATATATAAAACTATTAATGGGATAATTAATTGCAATTAAATTACAGTAAAAAATGTACCCCTGTTTCTATTTCATTGCTATTTTATTTTGATGCAATTCTTAAAACATTGTGTTTTCCAATAAAATGTTTTGCTTAAATTCTTTATTTTCCAATAAAATGTTTTGCTTAAATTCTTTATTTTCCAAAGTTTGAAAATCGTGAAAGAAAGAAGTACAGAAAACATGCAAGACTGAGATAATGATGATATTTTTTTGTTTTTTGTTTTTTGATCAATTTCCACCTCCAAAACAGGCACAGTGCCTCTTTGAAGTAGAAGCTACTATCGAGAATATTATGAAGGGAGATGAGTAGCAAGATGTTTGTTCACATTACATTTGAACTTCCGCATGTCAGTACAGTTGGGAAGCCAGAATCTCGGAAAGGAGTTCCAAAGTCTAGCAGTTCTGGGAAAGAAACTCTTGGAGGTAACAGCCTTTTTACACCTAGAGATCTATACTGTGAAGGGGTGGGACTTAGCTGCTTGTTAGGTTTATCGGGGGTAGTCATGTCGAGGTGGTACAAGGGCTTGTAGTTCGTCAGAGCATTCACCATTAAAGTATTTGTAGAACAGGCATTTCGTCGGTGGGGCAGAGGCTAAAGCTTAGATGACAGTTCAAGACCTATCAGGTTGGCGACTCTCTTTTGAACCCTGTCAAGAAGTGAGAGACAAGCAGCAGATGCACCAACCAAAATGTGACAACAGTACTCCATATATGGGCGAATGGTGGCCTTATAGAAGTACAGGATACTTTTAGGCGTAATTAGTTTTCTAGCACGGTAGAGAGAGCCCACTTTCTTTGCAGCAGCCTTGGCAATGCTCTCAATGTGAAAATATGTTTTTCAATTGTATTTGATCTTTTATTTATACCAATCCTTTAATTTATGAAGCGCAATGTTATTACAAAGCATATAACAAATGAATGAAAGAAGTCTTTATTCCAAATGAGCACCATCATAAAATGTTAGTTTAAGAAAATGCTAAAACCATCATAAAATGTTAGTTTAAGAAAATGCTAAAACCATCATAAAATGTTAGTTTAAGAAAATGCTAAAACCATCATAAAATGTTAGTTTAAGAAAATGCTAAAACCATCATAAAATGTTAGTTTAAGAAAATGCTAAAACCATCATAAAATGTTAGTTTAAGAAAATGCTAAAACCATCATAAAATGTTAGTTTAAGAAAATGCTAAAACCATCATAAAATGTTAGTTTAAGAAAATGCTAAAACCATCATAAAATGTTAGTTTAAGAAAATGCTAAAACCATCATAAAATGTTAGTTTAAGAAAATGCTAAAACCATCATAAAATGTTAGTTTAAGAAAATGCTAAAACCATCATAAAATGTTAGTTTAAGAAAATGCTAAAACCATCATAAAATGTTAGTTTAAGAAAATGCTAAAACCATCATAAAATGTTAGTTTAAGAAAATGCTAAAACCATCATAAAATGTTAGTTTAAGAAAATGCTAAAACCATCATAAAATGTTAGTTTAAGAAAATGCTAAAACCATCATAAAATGTTAGTTTAAGAAAATGCTAAAACCATCATAAAATGTTAGTTTAAGAAAATGCTAAAACCATCATAAAATGTTAGTTTAAGAAAATGCTAAAACCATCATAAAATGTTAGTTTAAGAAAATGCTAAAACCATCATAAAATGTTAGTTTAAGAAAATGCTAAAACCATCATAAAATGTTAGTTTAAGAAAATGCTAAAACCATCATAAAATGTTAGTTTAAGAAAATGCTAAAACCATCATAAAATGTTAGTTTAAGAAAATGCTAAAACCATCATAAAATGTTAGTTTAAGAAAATGCTAAAACCATCATAAAATGTTAGTTTAAGAAAATGCTAAAACCATCATAAAATGTTAGTTTAAGAAAATGCTAAAACCATCATAAAATGTTAGTTTAAGAAAATGCTAAAACCATCATAAAATGTTAGTTTAAGAAAATGCTAAAACCATCATAAAATGTTAGTTTAAGAAAATGCTAAAACCATCATAAAATGTTAGTTTAAGAAAATGCTAAAACCATCATAAAATGTTAGTTTAAGAAAATGCTAAAACCATCATAAAATGTTAGTTTAAGAAAATGCTAAAACCATCATAAAATGTTAGTTTAAGAAAATGCTAAAACCATCATAAAATGTTAGTTTAAGAAAATGCTAAAACCATCATAAAATGTTAGTTTAAGAAAATGCTAAAACCATCATAAAATGTTAGTTTAAGAAAATGCTAAAACCATCATAAAATGTTAGTTTAAGAAAATGCTAAAACCATCATAAAATGTTAGTTTAAGAAAATGCTAAAACCATCATAAAATGTTAGTTTAAGAAAATGCTAAAACCATCATAAAATGTTAGTTTAAGAAAATGCTAAAACCATCATAAAATGTTAGTTTAAGAAAATGCTAAAACCATCATAAAATGTTAGTTTAAGAAAATGCTAAAACCATCATAAAATGTTAGTTTAAGAAAATGCTAAAACCATCATAAAATGTTAGTTTAAGAAAATGCTAAAACCATCATAAAATGTTAGTTTAAGAAAATGCTAAAACCATCATAAAATGTTAGTTTAAGAAAATGCTAAAACCATCATAAAATGTTAGTTTAAGAAAATGCTAAAACCATCATAAAATGTTAGTTTAAGAAAATGCTAAAACCATCATAAAATGTTAGTTTAAGAAAATGCTAAAACCATCATAAAATGTTAGTTTAAGAAAATGCTAAAACCATCATAAAATGTTAGTTTAAGAAAATGCTAAAACCATCATAAAATGTTAGTTTAAGAAAATGCTAAAACCGTCATAAAATGTTAGTTTAAGAAAATGCTAAAACCATCATAAAATGTTAGTTTAAGAAAATGCTAAAACCATCATAAAATGTTAGTTTAAGAAAATGCTAAAACCATCATAAAATGTTAGTTTAAGAAAATGCTAAAACCATCATAAAATGTTAGTTTAAGAAAATGCTTTCAGGTCCGCTATTGATATGATTTCCTAACAAGTTTCTTTCTTCTGAAGAAAAGGATCTTACATTCTTTGAAACTCCGCGGAATAAAGATATTTTATTGACTTTCGTTATTGGAGGTATTCTGTCGAAAAATAAATCATTACGTATATATTTCCTGTTTACTGTTTATATTAATGCTTATATATATATATATATATATATATATATATATATATATATATATATATATATATAAACAAATAAATGAAAAAGTCTATATTCCAAATTTCAAGACGTTGACCATCTTAAAATGTATTCCTTTAATTATGTTGACATTGATAATTCTTGGCAGCATCTGTTTCGTAGCGCAAAATCATTCATTTAATTATTATATTAATTAATGAATTTATTTTGCCCTTAACTCATAAATAGAGAAAGCAGATATCAAATATGGCGCAATGAAAGAAAAAATAAAAGTTAATTGCAACATCTTTCCAAATTTTCGGGTTTTGTAATTTTTGTGGGTTACAAATCACCCATATTTGAGAACTAAGTGAAATCAACCAGTCCTATGAATACCACTTGTTTCAGAGACTAAACGGAGACATTCATGCCATGTTTAAACGAACGCTACGAACACGTTCCTCTCATACAACTTTAGTGGCTCCTGTATTCTTTATGATAAATACATATCATATTTTATACACTTTACGCTACTTGTGGCTTCTTTCATTTGTGACCCCTAGCACGGGTTGGCAACAGTAATCATGACCATATTCTTTTTATTTTCTTTTAATGAACTGATAAATGTTGTTTCTTCTGAGAAGTTAGGGGCAGAATATGTTCATTGATTGATATAATAATTAAATGAATAATTTTACGCTACGAAACAGGTGCTATATATATATATATATATATATATATATATATTGGGTTCTTCGATATACATTTACGTGCGTGTATATGTCTATCTGCGAATATATGGGCTTATAGTATCTATTACTCGTCTACGTGTATTTGTTCGTGTATGGATACGCGCATAAGGAAACAAAATAAAAAGACAATATTACCACGCTTCAATAAGCTTTAACATCAAGACATACGTATATAGATTAAACATCCAATTTGTTAAAAGTAGAAAAACTCCAAATTTAATTTTAAAACAATACACATAAATAATAATAAGAAAAAAAATAAATAAAATAAAAAAAATAAACACCTGAACTAAAAGATATCAATTTTTTATCAACTGACCAGTTGACCCAATTTAGTTACATTTGCCAATGGCTGAAACATCCCTAAATGATCTGAAATTGGACCCTCACTATCGCGCTTCATCGGTAGCCATGACAACCGTGTAACCACTGCTTCCAATCCCCTCTCTCCCCAAATGTCTTCACATACACCCCTCTGCATTATTATATTAGTCCCCTCCTTAATAGTCCCTTAATCTTACACTCCCCTTTCAACCCCCTTCTTAACCCCTCTTCTCTTAACAGAAACCGAATCTTCAGAATTAACGTAAACTCATAAGAACTATAATTTTGCCCATCGCCAGTCATGGCGAATTTTCTCTCCTCAAAATTTGAAAAGGTGTTGAAACTTTTCAGTTTTTGTACCTTGATTTTTCTTGCCTGATGATATCTAATATGATTGAAACGGTCTGCACATCGTAGCAAGATATGACTGTATTTACATAAAAATTTTTATATATATATATATATATATATATATATATATATATATATATATAACTATTTCATTTATTCACATAAATTTACTATACGAAAGTATAGATTTATGCGTAAACTTTAAGTATTTACTTCAAAAGTGCTCAATACGTAGGTAGAGCTAGTTAGTAATTTATAAAATATATATGGCGATTAAGCTACACTGAATATTCTGCGTTTCATCCAACTATAGGATTCGTCAGACTTATGCGCGAATTCTGTCGTTGCTTCTTGTTTTTATACATGTTGAGGATTACTAGTTGGCCAATCAGCTTTCTAGTATCCACCGCGCCCCTTCCTACCAGCCAATGGGCATGCATTTTATCAAACAAAGGATCTGTTTTAGAGCTAGGTTAGTGGTTTTAGGTGGCCGTTCTGCTTCTTTTTTTTATATACATATAAATATACCTATGTGTACACAATAATGCACATATATATACATATATATATATATATGTATATATATATACATATGCGTGTGATCGTTTATGTATATTCATGTTTATTTATTCATTTGTTTGTTTTCTATTGTTATTGTTAGTTTTAAAGCTATTTTGTATCGCTATCCTAGAGTGAGTTTTATTTTGTGAACACAGTTGTTTGCTATTTCCCGCCTACAGTTTAATAGATTTTGAGGTTCTTTAAAGTACAGGCTAGAAAATTTTTCATGGAGGCATAATTTACATGGGTCGTCTAAATGTCTGCATGTGGTAGCTTGTCTTATTATTTTCCATTCGACTACCGGCGAATGTCCGTTTTCTTTGAGTTCCCAGTATTTATTCGCTAGTGTTGTTTTTATACGGTGTTTTTTATTTTTGAATGTGCTTTTGTGGTCATAGTATCGGGTTTTGAAATCGAAGGAAGTCATGCCTATGTAATATTTTTTGTTATTCGGGTTTTCTTTTGCAAATATTGTTGCTTGATAGACTACGCTTTTTGTTAGACATTTGTTTTGGACTGGGCAAAGTGTGCGGTGTCTACAATTGCATTTATCTTGTTCGTTATTAGTATTTTTATTTATGGTATGGTTGTACTTGTCCGGGGTTGGTTTGTTATTATTATTATTATTATTATTATTATTATTATTATTATTATTATTATTATTATTATTATTGTTATTGTTATTATTATTATTATTATTATTATTATTATTTCTGCTAGTGTTGTTTTTATTTCTGTCACGGTGTCTACTTTTTTATTGTTCATTTTGTTGTTGTTTACATTGTTTTCATTTAGTATTTTGTTATTATGTGCCTTAATTATCATCTCTAAATTTTCGCAACAACTGTAAGATAACTTCAAGGTATTTTTATTGAAGATTTTGTGTAAGGGGTTGGTTGCGGGAAAGTGTTTTTCAATAAGATCTAGAAATTTCTTGCCAAGTTTTGTTTTTAACATTTGATTGTATGGGGCCGTATACCAAATTATAGTTCTTTTTCTTCTGTTTTTAATTTTATTATAGTTGTTGGTGTTTTGTTGTTTATATTTGATATCTATATTTTTGTATCCACTGTTTTTTAGGGCTGTTTCGTAAATATTGGATGACCTGTTAAATGCATTTTCATCGCTTGAGTTATTACTGAGTCTACTTACGATCGAGTTAGGAATATGTTTTATAATTGATGGTGGGTGGTTGGACTTAGGGTTTACGTAAATTGGAGTAGCGTTATCTTTTAAGTATGGTTCATATGTGTTTTTATCTAAGTTTAACGTGACGTCCAGGAAGTTTGTTATTTTTATGTTAGCTGATATGTCCGCTTTTAGGCCTAATTTTTTCATTTCTTTGTGTATGATTTTCTTAAAGTTTTCTCCCTTGACTTTGTTAGAGTTTTTTATTATAGCTAGTCCGTCATCTCTATATAGGCCGATATCCGTAGTATCGAATATGCTTGTGAGGGTATATAGAATGAATAATCCCACAAGATCTGATGCCTCTGCAGAGTCTCTGGCACCCATCGCCAAATCGAATGAATTTTTCATTTTATTTTTTATCCATTGGTTATTGTTATTTATTAGAACTGATTTTCTACATTTTTTAATTATGTTGATTTCTTCTGAGGATATATCAGTGTATACCTCGGCAAATTCTAGGGCAATGTTAAAAAGTTCTTCGGATATCGAGGGATAAAAGTCTATGATGTCAAACTGTATGAACGTACATTTATCTTTGTTTTCTATATTTTTAAACCAGGTGATTGCTTCGGTAGTATTTGCCCACTGGTTTAGTTCTAGGTCCTGTTTGATTTGTTTTTTTTACTCTAGAAAGTATAGTTTTGCTAATTCTACCTATTTCTGGTTTAGTTGGGTTTATCAGGCGGGTGCTGGGATTATTATTAAAGTCCCATTTGTGGTCTTTAAGCAGAATGTATGACTCTCTAGGTTTCAATTTGCCAACTTTATCGCTAATTTTTAGTTTATCGGTAATTTGTTTACTTTCTGTATTTATTATATCTATGTAATCGCATTTGTTTGTGTCTAGTTTTTTGTAGTTTTTTGTAATGTTTTCTGTGATTAGTTTGTTATATTCTTGCTTATCTATTTTATAAAGGTTTCTTGTTTTATCTGCTTTTACAAAGATTTTATTAGAGTTGTTTATGTTTCTAACGATTTTGTGTAGTTTCCGTTGGAAATTGTTAGGTTGATTGTGGAATTCTAGGTTTTTAATTACGTTTAAAAGGTCATTTTCAAAGTTTATCAAAAGGTCTACTGTTTTCGCATTTTTAAGGGTTTTAAAACCATAGGATTCTTTTTTGTTTACGTTTTCATTTTTAAGGAAGAAATTTGCTCGCCATCGCATTCGGCGTATTAGTTCATCTGTTTTTTTGATTAATTTAATAATATAGCTATGCTTGCTGGGTGTGGAGATGTTTTTTAGCGATGTTTCGAAATTAACTCTTTCCATATCTATTTTTAATGTGGTGAAATAAATTCTTTTGAAAGTGCTCGACTGTTTTAGGAGCTAGGTATAAGTAAATACTTAAAGTTTACGCATAAATCTATACTTTCGTATATTAAATTTATGCGAATAAATGAAGTAGTTATATATATATATATATGTGTGTGTGTGTGTGTGTGCGTGCGTACGCATGTGTGTGTATGTGTGCATGAGTCTGTGTGCCTGGCGAAGATATTCTCCCTCTGATCGTATACAGTTGCTAGTATATAGATATGCTCCCCATACACACGTAAACTGTGCCAACCGCTTTATTGCAGATTAGTAAAATATCAATATTTCACTAAATATACGTCACAACAAAATGAAACTTACATCACAAACAACTGCTTTAATGTTAGTTATTTCCAAAATTTTATTCAAATTCATGCGATATTACGAAGTTATGACATTTTATTCTTTATCGAAGAATTTTCACTGTCCATCGCTTTATTGCGGGTCGCTTAAAATGTTGTTTTAGGGGAAAAATATAATGTCTTATGCGAACTTTATTTTTTATTATATTTTTCTGTCAAAGAATAATGAGAAAAAGCACATCCTAGGTGCTAAGCCTCAAATAAATGAATTATTTATCGACATACCCACCATTTTTTAAATAACTTAAAACAACCTTTTGTCACCCGGGTAAGTCAATTGTTTGATCTCAAAAAGAAGTTATGGCTCATGCAATATCAACTATGTTCGCCACAAAGCATCCTTTGAAGTAAATTGCTCCCTCCTCATAAACACCTCTCTTTCATATTGACCTGAGATATTCAATGGGGTTAAGGTCTAGAGAACACTGTGGTCAGGTCATGAGAATTTATTTTAAGAAGCCTAAAGATTCATGGAAGGCTGCAGTCGCCCTAGCATGGGATGGGATGGTACATTATCATGCATAAAAATCATCTGAAAGCGACGTGACAATAGTAGGTCATCTAGCCATGGTGACAAATGTTTATCCAAAAAGGCCGTGTACGCATTGCTGGTAAGTTTTACACCCTTTGGAACTCGAAATGGTCCAACCAACTTATCCCTAATGATTCCTGCCCAAAACATGATGACTCCATCTCGTTGTTGGCAATCAACTCTGTAAGTTCCGTTCGAGTTCCGTTCGAGTTCCAAACTTTGGCCCATCAATCCAAACCGTCAAAAGTAGCACGGGTCTCATCTGTAAATAGGACACGTTGGAAATCCATTTTCATGTAAATCTATGCCCACACCTTTCGTTTTTCCCTCTGTTGTTTTCCCAATTGAGGCCTTGAAATAGTTTTGATGTTCGTTGCCATCTCATTCAACACATTACATAGGGTCTGTCTGGATCTTAGAGCGATTCCAGCTCTTGCAAAAATGGAAGCACTGGTGCTGTTTGGGTTTCGGTTGACTTCCCTACGAATTTTCCGAATATCACGATGTGAAAATTTTCTTCTGGTGCCATTATCCTGTCTGAATTTGATGTTGGGATTGTTCACGAATGAAGCCAAAGTTTTTAGATTCCTTTCCAGCCCCATAGCTAAATCTTTGATGAACAATCCTTCTGCCAGTCCAGCAACAATCCTTTCCTTTTCGATAACCGTTAATCGCCGCTTTTTTGACATTTTAAAAGACCTACAATAAAGCGATGGACAGTACAAATTACTTGATAATAAATAAAATGTCATAACTTCGTGAATATCGCATGGATTTGAATAAAATGTTGGGAAATAACTAACCTTGAAACACTCATTTGATGACACAATTTTTTGTGACATATATTTAGTGAAATATTGATATTTTACTAATTTGCAATAATTGACTTATTGGATTCGGTTGGTCTGGCGGATTGCCCTGACCAACCCTGTTACCTTTGTATTTAAGCAAATACACAGGCCGATTTTAGCAGATTGAAGCCAAATCTCGAGAAAAACACATGCTCCAAGAACGCCACCAACCTCGTCCATCCATCCTGACCGCCATCGTGGAGAACAAAGAATAAGATCTTGGAGAATCTTGATGTTTCTGGTGCAATCGAACTGAACGATGTACATATGTAAAAATTTGTAATTTTTCGTGAAATTAACTTTTTCGTAGTTAGAACTCTCGAGTCTGTTTTTTTTTCTGGCGTGCATGCGAAGCTAATTGATTTTCAGCAGAATCGACACGAAGCCTGATCGCTGAGAATCTCTGTAAAGTCCTCTCAGAGGAAGATAGGCGATCAACGGCCAGACCAGTTCAACAGGGTCAAAAGTCATCTGCTGATCTGGGCGGGAGGACCACATTTGTTGCCGTGACCGAGGATTGACCCTGAACATTTGGAGCCGTTTACCAGCACGACTCTGAAGGGGAAAGAGTTTCTTACATTGGTTGCCGCGGAAAAAGACTGAAAAAAAAGAGTACAACAACGAAAAAAAAAACAGAGAGAGAGAGACAAACAGAGAGAGGAGAGGAGAAACAGGGACAGAAAAAAAACACGCGGAACACACATTTGAAAATAAGACGATTGCGAAAGAATGAAAAAAAAATATAATAAAATAGAGAGGAGAGACTGGTAACAAACACAAAAAAAGAAAAGTGAAGATTATAAAATAGAGAGACAGTGAAAGAAACACTGGAGAGAAAATTTCTAAATCAAATAACATAGCATTGAGAGAGACAGAAAAACGCAAAAGTACACAGAGACAGCGAAAGAAGAAAAGAATTATTTTTCTCTCTTGGGGAAACGCGCGGACTCGAATAAAAGAGAAGGAAGAGGAAGACGAAGCAAACCAAGTGACAAGAAAAACAGAAAACTCGGTCGGGTAAGGCAAATTTTTTTAGTTTCTATATTTTTCTGTCTGCGTAACCTGTTCTCGGTGATAGCAAAAGAGAAAGAAAGAGAGGCATACGAGGCTGTTTGTTAAGAGAGTGAGAAGGGTGTATTGTCGAAGTCGAATTGTTATTGTCTGTGTCAGTGAAATTAGCGAGAGAGGAGGACGTATTGTTAAAATCGAAACTAATTGAGTTATATTCGGGCGTGTTAGCTTACATTGAAAGAAGAGAGAGTGCAAAGGAGGAAAAAGAAAAAAAGAGAGAAAGTAGATTTTAAAGAGATACTTGTGCAGTCTCCCCTGTTTTTGATTGATTACATTGTATTGTATTCGGCCTGTATAGGGACGACGGCCTTTGTCTCTCACGCGATCACAACGGAATTAGCTTAGATAAGCTTAGAAAAGATCTAACCAAAACATTTCATGAACTAGGTTTTAAGGTAACTATTAGCACCAACCTACACGAAGTGGACTTTCTAGACACAACTCTAAATCTAAATAATAAGACACATAAACCCTTCCACAAAACCAATGGACACTCCAGTACATAAACAAAGAATACTGTCACCCCCTCCCCACAGTCTTCAAAAAAAATGGTTGCCAGCATCAGCAAAAGAATTTCCACGCTCTCATCAAACGCGGACATCTTCAACCAAGCAGCTCCATATTACAATGAAGCGCTCCAAAAAAGCGGATTCAGGAAAAGCATCAAATACCAACCAACCCAAAATCGGCCAACAAAAGACAGGCGCAACAGGGGGCGGAATATCATTTGGTTCTCACCTCCGTTTTCCCTCAACACAAAAATACGAGTAGGGCACCTATTCCTGAAACTGCTAGACAGAAACTTCCCTCCACAACATAGACTGCACAAACTGTTCAATAGAAACACGATTAAGGTCAGCTACTCCACCGCTCCATCGATTAAAAAGATCATCACAAAGGAACGCAATGAAAATGAAACTGAGGGCTGCTCTTGCAGATCCAGGGAAGACTTCCCCTTAGAGGGAAAATACAAGGCGAAATCCCTCGTATACGAAGCGATACTCACGCATGAGACCAGTGATAAACCAGAGACATACGTAGGGAGGACGAAAGGGTTAGGGTTAGGGTTAGGGTTAGGGATGACGAAAGGGACGTTCAAGCAGAGATTCTACATGCACAATAGTTCCTTCAGGGCAAAGACGAGGATAAAGACATCTTTAGCCGCCCGAGTATGGCAGCTTCAAAACAAAGGAACGAAATTCAGAATAAAATGGAGGATCATTGAAAGAAAACCAGCATACTCACCATCCTCAAAACGATGCCCACTTTGTGACGTGGAGGAATGCCACATCATAAAGGCTATTAATGACCCTCAAAAGACCTGTTTGAACGTACGCAGTGAGACATTCAAAGGATGTCTGCATAGGAGACAAGCGCTACTAATAAACTGGGAAGATAGAAAAATAAACGAGGACCCCACCTAAAGGAGTTCTCCAAGAGTATTCTAGATGCAGCCAACTTAACACATACACCAGAAAAGGGTAACGGACATTTAGACTCTTGTCAAAATACATTAAGCACAATTATTAATATATATGAAGAAGAATAAGACTGCCTATAACACAGTACACAGATATATAAAAGAATTTAGAATTAAATGACACATCCACCCTCATCTATTATAATATTTAATACAAAAAGTTAAAAGGATAAATAAGATAGATTAGTTACCCCCCTTAGACCACTAAAACATCAGTTGTCTCCCCTCAACCGAAAAAAGGTAGAGGGGTTAAATAAGATAAATTAATTATCCCCCTTTACCCAACCAAAAGCAACGAAAGGCAGACCGGAAAAAAAAAAACAACACATAATTACTAAAACGCATTAAATAAAAACAATAAAAACGAAGAAAATTCATACCGGATTTAAAAAAATTATACAGGAACTAGCTATAGTCTAATAAATAAAAACATACATCATTATATAAACAAACATATGCGGACCTGAAAAAATATGCCCCGGGGCAGAAAACAAGATGGCTGACGAGAGCCGAACATTATTTACGCGCTACCATTAACGGTTTCCCGTTGTGTTTGGGCTTGAAACCGACGGTACCAATGTTTTTCTGAACTTCTGTAAAACTAATATATATATATATATATATATATATATATATATATATATATATATATATATATATATATAAACAAGTACTTAATAAAACATGTTAAAAAACACTTTGAAAAAGAATTGAAAACATATTTAATTTTAAAAAAGAAGCACAAAATAAGTGGATATCTCTTTATCCGGGGAGTTTCGAAGAAATACTTCTTTCTCATCAGAGGGTAGGATTTAGCAAAATGCGGGATCGGATTTTGCTTGCAAAAGTATTTAATGAATATTGATATTACACACGCACACACACACACACACACACACACACACACACACACACACACATATATATATATATACACTGTTGATGAAAAATTTAAGACTACTTTAAAAGGATAGATTTTAAACTCTTCCGACTTAAGGTTACTAATACTACAATCTGAAATGTTATGGAAACAAAAAGGTACATTCCAAAAATTTTATTTAAAAAATTGCATTTTCATTAAATTAGACTTTTTACACATGATCAAAATTATAAGACCCAGGGTATAAATTTTTAGATTTATGGTCATTCTAATGTTTTTAGTTCAGTTAGAGATTAGCAATCACTGTGTAAAGGTGTTATCATGGCTAAAGCAAGAAAACTGACGAAAGTTGAGGGCGCTCTCGAATTCTAGGGTTCCATAAGCAAGGTTTGTCAAAACGAGCGATAGCAGCTAAGGTAAATCGCAGTAAAACTTTTATTTGCAACTTTCTAAAGAACACTGAGAATTATGGAAAAGCAAAATCCTTTGGTAGCTCCGCCCCCTAAAAAAAAACAAACTCCTGCATTGAGTAGGAGAATCAGACGGGTTGTTATGAATGACAGAGGACTTTCTTCTAGTCAAATTAAGGCGGTCACAGATGCTGATTGCAGTCCAATAACCATCAGACGATACTTACAACAAAAAGGCATGGTAAATAAAAAGCGTAAACAAATTTTTCGATTGCTTCCACGTCACAAAGTTGACCACTTAAGATTTGGTCGTGAGTACAAAACCTGGGACATAGAGAAGTGGAAGAAAGTCCTGTTTTCTGATGAGAAAAATTCAATTTAGATGGTCCTGATGGCTTCCAGCGATATTGGCATGAAAAATCATGTCCCTTGAAATTTTTTCCACATGTCATAGTGGTGGAGGGTTCATAATGGTATGGGGTGCCTTTTCTTATAGAGGTACGGTGGAGCTCCAGGGGGTGCAGGGTCGTCAGACAGCAGCTGGTTATGTTAGCATGCTACAAAAAGCATCTTTGATGATGGAGGGTCATCGTCTGTGTGGGGATGGATGGTTATTCCAACAGGATAATGCTGCAATCCACACTGAAAGACGGACCTTGAGCTTTCTACAAGAAAATGGAATCCATCTCTTGGGACATCTTCCATGCTCACCGGACTTGAACCCAATTGAAAATGTTTGGGAATGTATAACAAGAGAGATTTATCGAAATGGCAAACAATATTCAACAAAAAATGAACTTCCTGAAGCCATCTTCAGAAACTGGAGCAAAATCCCCTGCACCTTAATGGAAACCCTTATTTCTAGCATGCCCCAAAGAATTTTTGAAGTCATCAAAAGTGGAGGTAGAACTCATTATTAAATTTGATTGTTGAATGTTTTCATACACTTTTCATACAATTTAATAGAATTTTTGTCTTATAATTTGGATCATGTGTAAAAAGCCTAATTTAATAAAAATGTAAATTTTAAAAATAAATCTTTGGAATGTAGCTTTTCGTTTCCATAACCTTTTAGATTGTAGGATTGGTAACCTCAAGTCGAAAAAGTTTAAAATCTAGCCTTAAAAAAAAGTTTTTTTTAAAAAAGATTTTTAAGTGGTCTTAATTTTTTTATCAGCAGTATATATATATATATATATATATATATATATATATATATATATATATATATATATATATATATATAGTCTTTGAAGTTTTTAACCTTTAAAACCATACAAAAAAATATTTTTTATCATTCGTTAGAAAACCATCTAGTCAGTAAGTCATTTAATCACCTGCAATCACTGCATCAACTCGCTCTCGGATTTACTCTAATACCAATAATTTATTTTTCAAGGGATCATCAGTTGTTTACCATGAAACACTGTTCAGGGATTTATATATATATATATATATATATATATATATATATATATATATATATATATATGTGTGTGTGTGTGTGTGTAAGAAAAAATAGTTAATAAAACATGTTAATAAACACTTTGAAAAAGAGTTAAAAACATGTTTAATCTGAAAAGGAAAAACTTGATAGGTGGATAGTCCTTAATCCGCAGAGTTTCAAAGAAATACTTTTCTTCTCATCAGAGGGTAGGAATTAGCAAAATGCGAGATCGGATTTTTCTTGCAAAAGTATTTGATGAAACAACAAGTAATCAAAGATCTTACTTGAAAACAAAGTGACGCAGAGGGAATATGGTGAAGAAAAAGGTGATTTCACGTGAATGAATATTATAAGCTCTATCTCCTACTTGGTTTTATCGAGTTTTTATATCTGGTTGAGATTACTTTATAAAGATTAATTCTTTAATATTTATAATATACTTTAGTTTTACCATCTTGTATCATTTTGGTGAATTTAATTGTAATTTTTATATATATATATATATATATATATATATATATATATATATATATATATATATATATATATATATATATATATATCCAAATAAATGCTTTGACGATAATTACGGTTTTCAAAAGGCGAACAATTAAAAGATACATCTCCCTTACTTAAAAATGCAAAGTTTATTTATGGTGTCTTTTACATATATAAAAAAACCACCCGATACTTTTGCTGATGAGGAGACTTTGTTTAAAAAAAAATATATATGTCAAAATTATTGTCCGTGGCTTAATGTCTATCACAATAAAAACATCGTTTCCGAAACGATCGTACAAATTATTGACTTTGTTGTTGTTACTTCTTATGAAACAGATTTTTAATTTTTAATTCTAATTTGAATTTTAAATTATCAATCACAGTACTAAATAAATATATATATATATATATATATATATATATATATATATATATATATATATATATATATATATAGAGAGAGAGAGAGAGAGAGAGAGAGAGAAAATAATATATATATATATATATATATATATATATATATATATATAGCATTTAACAAATAAATTTTTAAAATTCAACAGCATTTCTTGTGGTTAATAGTAGCCGAATAGATTAGGTCCTTGCTAATGAAGCCAGGGATGGCTTTTGTCGCTGGGTTCGAATCTATCGACTGGTTTTAATCATGACACCCTGCACTGATGATTCCCGAAAGGATGAAACACTAGTCTGTAGGTATTTAATAATTATTACAGACAAATAATTATATATATATATATATATATATATATATATATATATATATATATATATATATATATATATATATATATATATAATACGTATTATATACGTTTGAAACCAAAAACAACGCATTATTACAAAATAAACAGACATTTATTTTGTTTTAAATATATTTCGAGACAAAATCTCATCTTCAGTATGTCTTTCTTTCTTTTTTTTTTGCTATGATGTTGTTGGGGCAGAGGATGAGAAAGTAAAAGTCCGTTTGTTGTTTTTACGGTAGTTTTTTTTAAATCTCGGAACGGTGCAGGTCACGCGGGATTCACGTTAAGATTTTTTAATATAAATATTATATACAATACGTATTTATTTTATTCAAACTCAACCAGCGTTTCTAAGGAACATAAAAAAAAAACTTAACACACACACACACACACACACACACACACACACACACACACACACACACACACACACACACACACACACATATGTATGTATAAATATATAATGACCAAATATATATATATATATATATATATATATATATATATATATATATATATTTGATCAGTATTTTTTGTATTATTTAGACTATAATTCTTATTTTGATTCTTTTTTCACAACGTTTTGGCCGATTTAACCTCCGATCATTTTCAAGTGTATTCACACTGGATGCTATTCGTGAATGGTGAAAAATGTTTTTTTTTTTAATATTTACAAATTCGGATCCATTCCGGTTTGTTGATATGATGAATATATATTTTTGAGATGAGGATTGGTAAACATATTTTTGTAGTAGAGAAATAGACTTAGTGTTATTTGCATTTTGATTTTCTAACGGTTATGTTCGTTGGTAAAAAAACAACAAAAAACAAACATTTTTAGCTATTCACAAATAACATCCAGTGCGACTACATCTGAAGATTGTCTGAGGTTACATCGGTCGAAACGTTGTGAAAAAAAAAACCAGGATGAGAATAACAGTCCAAATAATACAAAAAATAGTTATTAATCCTCACCTCAAAAAAACTTTTTAAAATACATTCATCATATTTGAAAAAGTTCAAGGGAGATAACACTATCAAGACTTATCTCCCGTGGTGATTGTATTTTCTTAGCTATTAAAGGGTGATAACTCTGTAAAACTTTACTACTAGATCAATTCAAGTTCTCTCGACGAGTGCAAACTTAGGCACGAGATCACTTTTTTAACATTGGCATAGTCCAATCCAGCAAAAAAAAAAAAAAAAAAAAAAGAGAAAAATAAATCATCAAGGTAAAGTTCCTATTTACAATGCCTCCCCACGGGACAGAGTTAGACACCAGGGTCGTTTTTTAACGTGGAGAAAAGGAACAAAATAAAAATTGTCTCAGTCATGAAGGATTTCTCCTCCACTGACAGAGAACAAGAAATTGAAGTGCAGCAATCTGAAGAACAGATACTACACTGTGATCCTGTCCCGAAGGCCAAAAAGTTCGTACACAACTTGTAAGATATAACTTGGCATATATTTTATAAAAATCATGTTCAAGGGGGATAACTATAAACGTTCATCACCCCTGATGATTATATTTTTGTTTGAAATCAAACAGGGGGATAACTCTTCAAAACTTTACTACAATTCCATTAAAAAAGAAAGAAAGAAAGAAAGAAAACCAGTCGGTTTTGCATCACTTCCTTCCCTTCAACAACCTGACGCCATTTTCACACAGCCTTTTGACTTTCTGACATTTCATTTATTTTGATTTTTCGAAGCTAGAATCTCTCGCTTTTGGGGGCTAATTAAGCAATTTTTTTATACAAGCAAGGTGTTTTTTTTTAATTCAATATCTTAGGCTTTACTAATTATCTTTGAAACAAACCCAGATAGATAAGAACAAATCTTCGCCAGAGATATTTTTTGTAGAAATCATCGTTTCAACGCCCGCGAGTATCAGAACGTGTAAGCACACAATGTCGTGATTTGGCCACCTGCACACATATTAATTAAGGAACTATGTTACGTTCCGCGTGTAATGATACAACAAACAGGTTGGAACATTCCAGAACGTCTCTATATAAAGATTCGCCCATGAAAATCAAACCAGTTTCACTTGAGATTTCTCCTGGTCGACACATGTTTAAGAAGCTCTGTTGTAAGAATTGAAATTGATTTGACTTACGGGGGGTGGGTCGGAGGGAAGTAAACACACTGAACTGCTGTTTTGCCGTTACTGAAAAACTGGGTGTCTATTTCCTACTAAGTATTCTAATCTCGTTGAAAATCACGTTGGAATTCTCGCCACTGAGAGTTAGTATGTATAAAAGGAGTTGTCTCACTAAGGGTTAGTGATTAGTTAAGATCCTAGTTACTTAGCTTGCTAGTCGGTTGGCGTCTCTTAGACTGATTACCTCGTTACTGTTGTTAGGCAAACATTAATTGTTAACTTTACAAGGAAAGAAAAGACTGCTTGTAAGCAACGTCACCATTTCGTTGCAAGCCCTTACTGCCTTTTCTTACCCCCCCTTCTTGTTGGTGAAATAATCCCGACACTGTCCTTGAGACGTTAAAACATCCACCATGGACTTTACGCATGCTACAGACAAAATCAAACTAGTTTTTCTCTTCAACGCCAATCGCGGAAAATTACCACATCGAATGGGAATTTAAATCATCTTTTTAACAATGTTATTTCGAACTACTGTTTTCTTATGTGATGAACACACGCGTTTTGTTTACATGTTTAATGACTGCTTTTTCTCCGAAAATAAGCACATTCATATCAAGCCCCGTGTAACACTCATGAAAATAACTAATCTTAAACTTTATGGCATTTTCACGAGATCCTAAGTTTGCAAAGTGAACACTCGTTACAAGAAAACATTAGCGTTGGAACGATTTGAATTAATATTTTTCTAGCACATAAATAAATGTTATTTCATGTCAATGCAGCGATCTCGAGTTCTTTATCAAGTGTCGCTATTTTCCAGAGTTATTCATATTTTTATTTTATGCATGTGAGGATGTGATTTGGTAGAAACCTTCTGCAAATCAGAGATCGCGTTTAATTTACTTTTAACGGTCCCGCGGATAATCTACTACTTTCGACTTCTAAAGATTCCTGCACCTGCAACCTCGGTCTTAAAAATTGATAGATCCCGATTACAAATTGGTGACTGCCGACTCACGCTCTTACAGTTAGTGACTACCATTCTTAGCGCTACAACTTTAATCTTTTAAATGCAATCAAAAAGTAATTGAGAACCTACAAAAAATATGATAAGCTTTCAAAACAATGTCGCTCTTATCGGTTTCTGCCATCTTTCAGCCATTTCTGCAGGTACCTAAATGATATCAAAAGTTTTAAGAAATGACTCGGGTGCCATCAGCTAGAATCGAAACCTAACCATACAACTCTCCAGCTAAATTCCTTAGCCTCTGAGCCACGCCTATACGCGCATAAATTCTTAAAAAATAAACTTGTTTAACCAATGAATGCAGAGTTATGCATGTAAACAAGTTTAGTCGACTATTTCTGTCAAGATCAATTTTTATTGTTTTCAATTTTGACATTTAGCAGCGATTTTTGCCGGCTATTAAGCAAATCGAAAGTGTCGTACAGGTCCAAATATCCTATATATCAAATTTCACCTTTGTAGATCAAATATTCAGAAAAGAGTTAGGTAGAGAATTTTCGCCCACACACCGACATATTTGAACGAATATCGTATTTAAAATTGTTGCCGGCAAATAATTGTTTACAAGTAAAGACCAAATCAATCTGCCATCATTTTCGAAAACAAGACAACTCGGTTTCGTTTTTGATTTTCCAAAATTTAATTGAATGAAGAAATCGTCATTGGAAAATAACATATGTGCAACGAAATAAAAAAAAAAAAGATGCGGAGGTCATTTTATTATCACGCTTTTTTAGCGGGGGGGGCATTCAACTCTGCCTTTGTTTGCTTTTATCATTATGATCGTTATTGGCTCACAAATAGCTTTCACACAGGTCATCAAAGATCTCTCCTTGAAAAATCCTGTGGTCCCTGGAAGCTGAGTGACAACAAGTCTCCCCAGATTTCCAGTACTCTCCACCTCTTTCGATAACATTTGCAAATACTTTTGCATTACTGCAACACCTGCTTGCCATTGATTTCTCGTTGGCAGCGGCACTGGAATTTGAGTGGCAATAAGCCTCCCCAAGATCCCAGTTCTCTTGGCACTTGTCCAGCAGAGGTTTGGTCAACGCTCTCTCCTTGGTCTTTTCATCTGCCGTAACCTTTCTCGACTATTTGGCATCATTCTTTGGGGAGGGGCGGTGATGAGATAATGGGAGGGGGTAGATAGATGTGCAGGTTCAATGTTCTTAGTTCCATGTAACGCTTCTTCATGTTTTGCCTCTGCAGCAATTTCTCTGGCTCACGCATGTGGTTCATATGTATTAATCTACCCATTCAAGAGTTTTCCTTAATATTTCAGCTGTTTTCATTATCTTTATTCGTTGTAGTCATTCCTCTGATTCCAATTTCTCCCATACTTTTTTCAACGTTTTTCGGGATTGTTCCTAGCGCTTCTACTATTATAGGCATTATCTTGATTTTCTTCATCATCCAGACCCCTTTCAGCTCTCTGGCTAGCTCTGTGGATTTGCCCCGTTTCTCCTTTTCTTTGATATTCATCCTGTGGTCAGCTTGAACAGCAAGGTCTACGATTTGACAGGATTTTTCTTTCTTGTGAATTATTACAACATCCAGTCTTCTTGCTTGGATGGGTTTATCTGTTTGTATGTTCATGTTCCAGAGGATTTTGTGATTCTTGTTTTCAAGTAATTTTGCTGACTTATGCTTATACCATTTGTTTGTGCATTCGAGATGCAATTGTTTGCATAATTCCCAGTGTACTACCCTTCCCACTTGGTCGTGCCTATTCTTGTATTCCTTTGGAGCCAGTTTGTTGCATTGGCTTACTATATGGTTTATCGTTCCGTCTCTTTGTCCACAGAGTCTGCATTTACTGTTTCTTGTGTTTCATCGATTTTTGCTTTTATGTGGTTGATTCTTATCAAGTTATCTTGTGCTGCAGTTATATATGGATACATATATATATATATATATATATATATATATATATATATATATATATATATATATATATATATATAGTCATTTCCCTCTCAGTACAGACCAATAAGTCTCCTGCGTGTTATGAGTAAGTTGCTGGAATCCATATTAAATAGAGAAATAGTCAACCACCCCAGCAGGAATAACCTTCTTAGTGACACACAATATGGTTTCCGCTCTGCAAGATCTACCGCAGATGTGCTGACGGTTATATCCCACAGGATTAGTGAATCTCTTGACAAAGGCTTCCTTTCTAGGGCAATTGCCCTTGACATATCAAAGGCCTTCGACAAGGTATGGCATAAGGGTCTACTTCACAAGATTTCCAGCTACAGTATAACTGGAAATGTTTTCTCAATCATTAAATCATTTCTCTCCGATAGGCTCATAAGAGTAGTAGTAGATGGACAAAAATCGGAGGCCTGCAATATAAATGCTGGAGTCCCTCAGGGGTCAATCCTAGGCCCAACTCTCTTCCTGATCTACATTAATGACCTCCCTAAACACATACTTAAATCATTCGTTGACATCTATGCTGATGACACGACCATCTACGGCAACACATCAAAGGATGTAAATGACAAAGTTCTCTCTGATTCTCTATCCTCTGATCTCGAGCGCGTGGTTCAGTGGGGGAAGACGTGGCTGGTTACTTTTAATGCATCCAAAACCAAACTCCTATCCTTACATCATCAACGCTCTGATCCCCATCTGGCGTCAATTGTGATGGATGGCTCTCGTCTGGGTGAGGCCCCGTGTTTTGATAAGCTTCTGGGTTTGACCTTTACTCCTGATCTGAAATGGAACACGTACATCAAGTCTGTTGCCAAGGTCGCTGGAAAGATGGTGGGATCCTTCTACCGCTCCAGAAGATATCTCACTACTGATGCAATTCTCTATCTATATAAAAGCCAAGTACGTCCAAGGATGGAATACTGTTGCCATATCTGGGCAGAAGCTGCTAAAAACAGCCTATCATGCCTTGACAGAGTACAAAATAGACTTCGTGGCTTAGTGGGGATGCCCTTTTCTCTACCCTGCAACCTCTCTCCCACAGAAGAGACGTTGCGAGCCTATCCTTGTTTTATCGTTATTTCCATGGCAGGTGCTCGTCTGAACTCCAATCTCTGGTCCCCCCTCGCCAATTTTTCACGAAAAACACCCGTCTAGCTGAATCCACTGTGAAAAAATTCCCCACTCTATATCTGTGCCTAAATCAAACCGCGGATTCCATGAACAAAGCTTCTTTCTTAGAACTGAACGCCTGTGGAACTCTGTTCCGTCTGCCTGCTTCCCACCTGACTACAACTTGGATGCCTTTAAGTCCAATGTTAACAAATTCCTAATGAACCGCCCCCTTAAGTAAACACTTCATCAAATCTCCACACTAACGTACTATTCTTGCAATAACCCTTATCCCTGAGTGGCTTCCGGGCCTTGATAAGTGGTGATCACTGTGTATATATATATATATATATATATATATATATATATATATATATATATATGTGTGTGTGTGTGTGTGTGTGTGTGTGTGTGTGTGTGGGTGTGTATATATATGTATTTCCAGTTATACCGTAGCTGGAAATCTTGTGAAGTAGACCCTTATGCCATACCTTGTCGAAGGCCTTTGATATGTCAAGGGCAATTGCCCTAGAAAGGAAGCCTTTGTCAAGAGATTCACTAATCCTGTGGGATATAACCGTCAGCACATCTGCGGTAGATCTTGCAGAGCGGAAACCATATTGTGTGTCACTAAGAAGGTTATTCCTGCTGGAGTGGTTGACTATTTCTCTATTTAATATGGATTCCAGCAACTTACTCATAACACACAGGAGACTTATTGGTCTGTACTGAGAGGGAGATGACTATATATATATATATATATATATATATATATATATATATATATATATATATATATATATATATATATATATATTATTTTTGAATGAAATAAAAAAGGATGTTGTGTTTACCTGATATACTCAATGGTAACCTTCAATCTAATATAAATACTAATATTTATATATAGATAATTTAATCCCAATCGAATAAAAAAGCTCAATACGCAATAGAGAGTAAAGTAAATTATTTCGATTATCGATTATCAATATTTATCGAAGACATTCTGAGACAAATCTATTTAAGAACACTGCCAAACACATAAAGTATATTTGAGTGTTTTTCCATAATAATCGGCCCAACTGTTTTCGAGTTCATAGGGACCGAACCCACAAGCACACAGACGGTCTCTACGAAATTACTCAGACAAATTTTATCTAAACATTTGAAATCTTACATAAAGAGTATTCAGTACATAGGGCCCGAGCGAAGACGGGCGGAACTGCTAGTATGTATATAAAAGTGAATTAATGTTATTGATATTTTTGATTTTGATACAAAAAAGATTACACGGAAAATCGAAAAATTAAAAAAAAAAAAAAGAGAATCATAAAGCAAAGTATCTCCGTTGCATTTAATAATATTTGCTTGAATGAAAAAATGCTGCCTAAATATACCAATTTCACACACACACACACACACACACACACACACACACACACACACACACACACACACACACATATATATATATATTATTTGGGATAAACAGTTACATATGGTCGCTACTAATAGCCACCTGTTTCAGTCAAAGAGAGGTTCCAGGTCGCCTGATGAAGTCTCTTTGACTGAAACAGATGGCTATTTGTAGCGACCACATGTAACTGTTTACCCTAAATAATAATAAAAAAATATTTTGCTCTTTTTATTGAGCACTATTTAACAACCTCGTTGTCTTCATTAGTTCAGACTTTTGAACACCTCAAACCTGAATATATATATATATATATATATATATATATATATATATATATATATATATATATACTTTATGTGTTTGGCAGTGTTCTCGGATAGATTTGTCTCAGAATGTCTTCGATAAATATTGATAATCGATAATCGAAATAATTTACTCTACTCTCTATTGCGTATTGAACTTTTTTATTCGATTGGGATTAAATTATCTATATATAAATATTAGTATTTATGTTAGATTGAAGTTTACCATTGAGTATATCAGGTAAACACAACATCCTTTTTTATTTCATTCAAAAATAATATATATATATATATATATATATATATATATATATACATACATTTTTGGCAATTTTATGAGTTTCTCAGCGACTACTGATCAGAATTGAACTAATGAGGAATCGTTGGAAAGGTAATGACCTGAATTGTTTAATGAGCTATGTAACTTTTGCTCTTAAGGTCGCACATTAAGGGGATCATCCATTATCCAGAGCCTATTTTTTGGCACTTTTTTTACACTCATACAATGTTTCAATCATAGTCAATTTTTTTTCCTAGTTTTGCATATGAATTACAAAATATCTGATATTTCTCAAAAACATCTGGCCTTGATGGAGAGGAAACTAAAACTTGCTACTATGGTTTCAATTGATCGGAAATAACAGCAAGGGGAGACTTCATTCCAAATATTTCTCAGATGTTATATCTCCCCTCTTTGGTTTTCATACGTAATTAAATTTCACAGTGTATAAAGATTATTTGATACTGGAGATATTCATAATCGTAATCTATTTCCAAAAGTGGGGAGATATAACATATGAGAAATATTTGGAATGAAGCCTCCCCTTTCTGTTATTTCATATCATTTGAAATCATAGCAGCAAGTCTCCTCTTCATCAAGGCCAGAGGTTTTGGGGGAAAATATATGTGTAAACATGACTGAACAAAAACTAAATCTATTTCAAGGGAGGTAATACAATTAATTAATTTTAGAGTAGTGTCCCTTGGACTTGCGGTATGTAAAAATAGTTTCGTTTTATTGTTCCTATTTACTTGCCTCTCCACGAGGGAAGAGTTAGACACAAGGTCGATTTTTAATGTGGGGTGATTCCAGCTCCTCAAAGAAGAGCACTCTGGATAGGAACAAAAATTTAAATTGTCTCAATCATTAAGGATTTCCCCTTCACTGACCGAGGACAGAAAAGGTGAAGTATAGCATCAGGACAGATACTACACTGGGATCTTAGCCCGAATTGCTAAAATATTAGGTACATGCAAAATCAATAGCCGATGCTTAAAATGTATAAACATTTTGACGCCTCTGTTTTAATTAAAAATTAACAAAAAGATACACCAGGAAATTAACAAATTTTAATGAAATTTTCAGTATTTATCAAATAATGACCATGGAATATAATGAACCTGTTATTTTTATTTGAATCTTAGTGGAAATTTATTATTTTGTTTAAACAAAAAATACCTTCACTAAAGTCATGGTTTTCAGTAGTAAAAAAAAAAAAAAGAAAATGGATGAATTTATTTTTTATTTTTATTTTTTTAATCAAAATAAAACATCGTAAATTTTAACAATAAGAAAAATGAAAAAAATAATTTTTTCAGGAACATTACGAAAGAAGGCCCTAAAATCTTTTTAAATGAATTCGATATAACTCGAAGAAAAATTTATTTCTCAAACTACCGATAGTATAATCAAATTAAGCATTGTTTATTTAATATTTTTACGCAAAAATATAATTGTATAAAATATTTCTATTTTTTTTAAATGACATGTTTCACGTAATTTTTATATGTAAGATTCTAACATTTTCATTGCTTGAATGAACGTCAAACTTTCGGCGTAACATAATTTTTTCTTATCTAATGTTGAAAAAAAATATACATTTTTAATTTAAAAGCAGGAATACAAAAATAATTAAATAAAAAATGGTAAAAATTATACAAACGTTCACGTTAGGAATGTACGGATAAACCACTGGGGGGAAAAAAGAAGAAAACCAGCACTCCTTTCCTCTCTTCCTAACTGACGTCATTTTCAGACATTATTTTGACTTTCTGGCATTTTAGGCTTCCGTAGAATCATCGCCTACACAACTTCGTTCATTTACGTTTAAACGAAGCTCTAATTTCTCGCTTTGTGTGTGTGTGGGGGGGCTAATCGAACCATTTTTGTACAAACAAGGTGTATTTAAAAAAAAAATTGATTCAACAATAATTCAATCTTAGGCCATTACTAATTATCTTTGAAATAGATCCAGAAACTAAAATTTATCTTTCAAAAGATTTTTACAATAAATTTATTTCACTTCAAAATGTAGCTGAATTTCTCAGCTTCTGAATGTCACCGTAAAAATTTTTTTCATTATAATTTTCTTTTTCATGTGTACAAATACCTTTTTTTCTTTTGGAAATTAACTTTAGGTTTGGAAATTAACTTTAGGTTTTAATCTTTCAAATAAATTTTAAAAAAAAAGTAGTCGGAAACTACAAAAAATGATAAACCGGCTTTAAAAACTATGTTCACCTATTTTTTCGCCATTTTTGCCCGTACCTATATAAGATCGATTAAATAAAACCGTAAGGCCGCCAGACCCAGTCATGTATGGACACATATAATGACGCTTTTGCAATCGTCATCATTGGTTCAGGGGGGATAACTCTATTTTACTAAACGGTTCCTTCAGATTCAAAAATGTTTTCAACTACTTTATTTAACGTAACAAAGTTTTAACATTATATATAAAAAAAACAAAAAACATTAATAACAGAAGAGGAAAAAGTGACGCTAACTGCAAAGGAGTTCACTTCAACTACATATTGTACTACCTTTTTTTATTAAGAAAACGCAACTTATATATTTGAAATCCTTTGAGGTGAGTAATTTGTATATTTATTTATTTTGGACTGTCATCAACAACTATGAAAGGTATTAATAACTAAGAATACAGTTAAGAGACTCAGCATCCCAATGTCGTTGCGGTTAACCACATGAAGAAGGTCAGAGGAATAGTTGGCCGAAACAACAACTATGAAAATGAGGATAGCAATTCGCAAATAAATAAATATCATTTAACTTGTTTGCAATATCACGTTAGCTAATATTTGAGCTTGACGATGAATATCCTGGAAAAGTTACTTCTGTCTTAAAATAGTCTGTTATTCTGAAAAAAAAAAAAAAATAGCCAAGTTTGTTTGTATAAAACAGATGCGACTATTTCAAAATGCGACGATAATTACGGTGGAAAATGGCATTCCAGCATATTTCTTGAGAAATTTCATTGTTGAATTACTTCCCCTGTTCTCTAGACGGTGATAGATGATTTGGCATCCCCGACGAAACATCTTTCAACAGATATTTTAATTGAAGAAATTTATCACATCTTTAGACGAATTATTATTATTATTATTATTATTATTATTATTATTATTATTATTATTATTATTATTACTATTATTATTAATATAATTATTACTATTTATACTATTTTTACTATTATTATTATTATTATTATTATTATTATTATTATTATTACTATTATTATTAATATAATTATTACTATTATTACTATTATTATTTTTACTATTATTATTATTATTATTATTATTATTATTATTATTACAATAATTATTATTACTATTATTATTAATATAATTATTACTATTATTACTATTATTACTATTTTTACTATTATTATTATTATTATTACTATTATTATTAATATAATTATTACTATTATTACTATTATTATTTTTACTATTATTATTATTATTATTATTATTATTATTATTATTACAATAATTATTATTACTATTATTATTAATATAATTATTACTATTATTACTATTATTACTATTTTTACTATTATTATTATTATTATTACTATTATTATTAATATAATTATTACTATTATTACTATTTTTACTATTATTATTATTATTATTATTACAATAATTATTATTACTATTATTATTATTAATATAATTATTACTATTATTACTATTATTACTATTTTTACTATTATTATTATTATTATTATTACTATTATTATTAATATAATTATTACTATTATTACTATTTTTACTATTATTATTATTATTATTATTATTACAATAATTATTATTACTATTATTATTAATATAATTATTACTATTATTACTATTATTACTATTTTTACTATTATTATTATTATCATTATTACTATTATTATTAATATAATTATTACTATTATTACTATTTTTACTATTATTATTATTATTATTACAATAATTATTATTACTATTATTATTAATATAATTATTACTATTATTACTATTATTACTATTTTTACTATTATTATTATTATTATTATTATTACTACAATAATTATTATTACTATTATTATTAATATAATTATTACTATTATTACTATTATTACTATTTTTACTATTATTATTATTATTATTATTATTATTATTATTATTACAATAATTATTATTACTATTATTATTAATATAATTATTACTATTATTACTATTATTACTATTTTTACTATTATTATTATTATTTTTATTATTATAAGTAGTAGTAGTAGTAGTAGTAGCATTTTAAGTAGTTTAGTGAATGGTACTTTTCTTGTTTATTTTTAAGAATGTTTCAAATAAAAAGTTATCAGTTACAAGAAATAATTTTACACATTCATTAAATAAAAGTAAGACTTGTTAGCACTTCTGCATAACAGTTACATTTTAACAACAGAGACGAGTTACTGACATCTGTTCTTCGAAAAAGAAATTACATCTAACGGCCATTATATGAACCTCAAATACTAACAAATGTTTACGATAACGCAAAAATATATAACAGAATAAATAACACAAAAAATATATGAAAATGGAAACATTTATTCCATAAAATAATATCAAAATATCATTTTAATGTATTAATATAAATTTTTTTCAATGAGTGATTTCATGTATCAAAATATAATTTTTGTTTGTCAATGTAGCAAAATATAATTTTAAAAACATAGAACGTTATTTTTTTTACAGAAAGATTGTTTTTTTTTCACAGTAAGATTATATAAACATATATCAAAATTTAATTTTAGTTTGTCAATATAACAAAATAGAATTTTCATATACAAGATTTTATTATTTATGCGTAAAAATTCATAGAAATATTTTAGTAATATTGTTTTCGTTTTAATAAGTGATTTTCATTGAAACCTATTTGGAATATTGTGTTTTTGCACAGTTACAAAGGACTGAGTTTCCTTATTTGTTCAAAGGATTGTCTTTGCACAAATCTTTAGAAAGTTACGAGTTATCGACCCCTGTTCGGCTGACAAACGCCATCTATCGGTCGTTCTTGAAACTAAAATAGACACATTCGCCTCATGGCACTGTCATGCAGAAGTGTCGAATTGTTAACATCGTTCCACTTATTTTCATAAAGAATTTTAATAAACAATAAAAAGTAATATAATGTTACATAATATCCGTTGAAAGATGTTTTATCGAAGACGCCGTCTAGAAAACAGGGGAGGTAATGCAACAATTAAATGTCTCGAGGAATGACCGGAAATATAATATTTATTAAACGGCTTTTCTTTTTTAACGTAACAAAGTTGATAACATTAATATAAAAAAAAATTGTTGAATTCTTTTGATTCGTTAATTTTCCATACAGAATGTACTTGCAATAGCCCTTATCCCTGAGTGGCTTCCGGGCCTTGATAAGTGGTGATCACTGTGTAAAAAAAAAGACGCTGAAAAATTCAACCTCACAAAAGACTATATTATTATTTTTATTAAACAAAACATTCAACTACTTTATTTAATGTAATAAAGTTTTATAACATTAATATAAAAAATTGTAAAATGCGACGATATTGTAATTTTTATTAAACAAAACAGTCGAGTAATTAAAACATGTGATTTTTTAAAATATTATAATGTGATTTTTTAAACAAATATTATAATGCGATTTTTTAAAATATATTATAATGTTATTTTAAAGATATATAATAAGGTGATTTTTAAAACATATTATAAGGTGATTTTGTAAAAAAAATATTATGAGGAGATTTTAAAAAACAATATTATAACGTGATTTTTTAATAAGTGCTTTAAGGTGATTATTTAAAAATTATTTTAATGTGATTTTTTAAAAATATTATAATGTAATTTTTTAAAAGACATTATGAGGTGATTTTTTTTAAAAAGTATCATAATATGATTTAAAACAATATTATGATGAGATTGTTTTCAAAAATATTATAATGTGATTTATTAGAAAGTATTATAAGGCGAGTTTTAAAAAATATTATGATGTGAACAATTTATAATTTGTTTTTTTATAAATATTATCAGGTGATTTTTAAAAAATATTATAAGGTGATTTATTTAAAATATTATAATGTGATTGTAAAAAATATTATAGTGTGATTTATTTAAAAATATTATAATGTGAATTTTTGAAAATGTTATAAGGTTATTTTTTTAAATTATAATGATGTGATTTATAAAAAATATTATGTGATTTTTAAAAAATATTACAATGTGATTTTTAAAAAATATTATGATGGGATCTTTGAAAAAATATTATTAGGTGTTTGTTTTTACAAAATATTATAAAGTGATTTTTAATAAAATATTATAATGTGATTTTTTAATAAGTAATATACGATGATGTTTAAAGAATATTATAATGTGATTTTTAAAAAATATTATAATGTGATTTTTAAAAAATAATATAATGTGATTTTTAAAAAATATAATGTGATTGTTTAAAAATATTACAATGTGATTTTTTAAAAAATTTTATAATGTTATTTTTAAAAAAAGTATTATGAAGCGATTTTTAAAAAAAATATTATAATATGATTTAAAAAATATTATAATGTGACATTTTAAAAATATTATAATGTGATTTTTAAAAAAATATTATAATGTGATTTTAAAAAAAATATTATAATGTGATTTTTTTAAAATATTATAATGGGATTTTTAAAAAGTATTATTATGTGATTTATTAAAAAATGTTATGAGGTGATTTTTTAAAAATATTATAATGTGATTTTTTTATAAAGATATTATAATGTGTTTTTTAATATCATAATGTGATTTTTTCTAAAATATTATAATGTGATATTTTACAATATATAATAAGGTGATTTTTTGCAAAATATCATAAGGTGATGTTTTAACAAATATTATAATGTGATTTTTTAAAAAAATATTATGATGTGATTTTTGTAAAAATATTATAATGTGATTTTTTAAAAAAATATTATAAGGTGATTTTTAAAAAGTATTATAAGGTGATTGTTTTTTAAATATTATAATGTGATTTTTAAAAAGTAATGTAATGTGATGTTTTAAAAATATTATAAGGTGCTTTTTTAAAAATATTATAAGGTGATTTTTTAAAAAATATTATAATGTTATTTTTTAAAAAGTATTATAATGTGATTTGTTAAAAATATTATAAGGTTATTTTTAAGAAATATTATACTGTGATGTTTTTAAAAATATTATAAGGTGATTTTTTTAAAGTATTATAATATGATTTGTAAAAAGTATTATAATGTGATTTAAAAAAATATTATAACGTTATTTTTAAAAAATATTATAATGTGATTTTTTTAAAGTATTATAATATGATTTTTTAAAAAATATTATAATGTGATTTAAAAAAATATTATAATGTGATTAAAAAATATTTTATGGTGATAATGTTATTTAGATTGAATCTTGTACATACAAATATATAAAGAGAGGGATAACGCTATATATATATATATATATATATTTATATATATAAAATATGTAATATATTTATATATAAAATATGTGATATATTTATATATAAAATATGTGATATATTTATATATAAAATATGTGATATATTTATATATAAAATATGTAAATTATTTTTGGAGTATTCAGTCAAACAATAAATTTAGATTGTAAATTTCAACCTACCGTTTAAATTTTCTTTCTCTCTCTCTCTCATATATATATATATATATATATATATATATATATATATATATATATATATATATATATATATATATATATATATGAAAAGAAAGAGAACACTGTGCTGCTAAATCTATAATAAAATGACTGACGGAAAACAAAATTTCTTGAAGGGAGGTAATTCTAAATCGCTGTAGGCACAATAGCTTAGAAACCCCTCCCAGGGCCAAAGACCTAAAATCTAAATTTAGAACCATCTAACAACCACCCGTAACCCCCACTGGCAAGCCCCCCCCAAAGAAATAATATAAAAATCAGAGCATTTGGACTCCACTATTAGATTAACACTAAGCCCTTCATACCAGTAGTATTTACATTTAAATGTACCGAAAATATAACCTAAGATAAGCTCTGCCGGTTCATCCCAACCCATCCCCGTCACCCATACAGACCCATCCTCATCCCTCTTCTACCCCTTCCGATCAGCTAAGTGCGATCCCAATTCCCCACACGCAAATACGTGTACCATCTCTAAATTTCTTACAAATTCCTTCATAGTCGTCACTTCCTACTGATAATCTCACTAGATTGAACGCAGCTGAACCAGTCCAGTTTCGAGTAATTTCCATCACAAGAGCCCTCGTTGAACAAATACCGTTTTTTGCCATCCAAAATAGGAGGAAAAGCATTCACCAAACCAGTGCATCCATGCAAGACCACCCTAACAATATAACACAAAATTTAATGGACAAATATGGAATTTTAACGAACAGCTGTAAACCATGCTTCTTGCAACTTCTCTTGGATATTAGTACTACTACAAAAAGTAGCTACGCTGAATGGATAGATCTGTCCCTCGTGTTCATAAACGAGAAAGTATGTATTCCATTTTCTAGGCCTTGCTTTTTCATAAAAATATAAATTTTATGGTCTTTATAATCGGATTTCAAGAAATTTAAAGTTTTAATATGGGCTCTTGAAGCTATCTTTCCCAGTGAAGGACTTCTTTAATATAAACCCAAAGTTTTCTGTTCCTCGAACTATTACGTTTTCCCGGCTAATTCTACATCTACTTTCAATATACCCTCACCCCTTATCTTTCTTTTTTTGTGTGTATTTTCTTTGTGTATCTGTGTTTGTATATATGAATATATATATATATATATATATATATATATATATATATATATATATGTATGTATGTATATGCGTATATATATATTCTTTTATTTTACTTTATTTTATTTTTTCACGGAACCACTCACCCTCACACCTCACCCCTATTTCCTGTTATTCTGACCCCCTACTTGTCTATATCCCTTTCTTTTACGCATTCCCTAGACATTATTATTAACATTATTATCGTTATTATTATTATTAGTAGTGGTGATGGTAGATGTAGTGGTAGTAGTATTGTTATCAATATTATTATAATCATTATTATTATTGTCTTGTTTTTCCCGATATCATTATTATTATTATTATTATTATTATTATTATTATTATTATTATTATTATTATTATTATTGATGTTATTATTATTATCCTCGTTATTATCCCCATCATTGCTACCATAATCGTTACCATCATCTTCATTTTCATTGTTATTACCTTCAACATTGACATTACTTTTATTACAGATATTGGTAATATTATTTTTATTTTTATCTTTATTTTTACTTTTATTTTATTTTTATTTGTATCATTATTACTATTATTAGAATTATCATTATTATTATTATTATTATTATTATTATTATCATTCTCATTATTACCACTTTTATAAGTAGTAAATGTCTACTTACTCTCCCACCTTGCCAACTATATGTATCCTTAAACCTTTTGCATCAAGTTAAACGTACTTATAGACATTGCCATCCTATCCTCTGAGCGCCCGCTTATAATCATACTCCCTATATCATAACAGAAGAAACGTAAAAATATTGCCGCATATTACCTAATCAATATTACAACCGTGAATAACCCCCACCAAATTATTAGCAATTTTATAGCCGCCTTTACGGTTTAGGTTGCACCTGTAAAATTAAAAAAAATTTTTTTTTTTTTATTACATTTTCACCCCAAACAAGGCACATTGCCACTTTGGTGTAGGGGGCTACTATCAGGGGAAACATCTACTGGGGTACTATGTAGGGATTAGGGCAGCGAGATGTTGGTTCACGTTGCACTTGAACTTATGCATGTCAGTACAGTTGGGGAAGCAGTGACCTGGAATGGAATTCCAAAGTCTAGCTGTTCTGGGGAAGAAACTACTGGAGTAGAAAGATCTTTTACATCTAGGGATCTCTACAGTGTGGGGGTGGGATTTTGCCGCTTGTCGGGTCTGTCGAGGGTGTTCACGTCGTGGGGGCACAAGTGCTTGCAGTTCTTCAGAGCATTCACCATTATAATACTTGTAGAACAGGCAGAGGGATGCAACGTTTCGACGATGGAACAGAGGCTGAAGTTTAGATGTCAGTTTAGGGCCTATCAGATTTGCGACTCTTTTTTGAACCCTGTCAAGGAGCGAGAGACTAGTAGCCGATGCACCGGCCCAAATATGACAGCAATACTCCATACATGGGCGAATAGTGGCCTTATAGAGGTACAGGATACTTTCGGGTGTTAGAAGTTTTCTAGCACGGTAGAGAGAGCCCAGCTTCCTTGCAGCGGCCCTGGCAATGCCCTCGATGTAATTGTTCCAACTCATGTTTCCTGTGAACGTTAGGCCAAGGAGCTTGAGAGACGTACTCTCAGATAAAGAGTCGTTGGCCATTGCTATAGGTGGTAGAGAAGGTTTCTTGTAATTATTGAATGAAACCAGTTTTGTCTTGGTGGCATTGAACGTTACCATCCATTTTTGTCCCCATTCCACTACTGATTGGAGGTCATCCTCTAGTGTTTCTGCCATTACTTTAGATATATGTTCATTTGTTTTCCTGTCGTGCCTGCTATAGAGTGTGGTGTCATCAGCATATATACCCATCTCAGGAGCAATTTTGTCGGGAAGGTCATTTATGAATATCAGAAACAGTAGAGGTCCAAGGATAGATCCCTGGGGCACTCCCGCATTTATATCATATTGTTTGGATGTGCGACCGTCGAGGACAACCTGGATTTTTCTCTTATGTAAGAAGGATTTAATTATGTTAAGTATTCTACCAGTGATACCGTAAGATCTAATCTTCCTGAGGAGACCCTCATGCCATACCCTGTCAAAAGCCTTAGATATATCTAGAGCTACCGCTCTGCCCTCTCCCACTTTGTCCAGTGCATGGTATATGCGTTCAGAGATTACAGTTAGGATGTCTGCCGTGGAACGGGGTTGTCTAAATCCATATTGATGGTTGGTCAGAAGTTTAGCATCTGTAAGGTGCTGGACTAGAGCATGGTTAATTAAGGTCTCAAATATTTTGGCAAAAAGTGGGAGGAGGCTAATAGGGCGATAATTTAATGGGTCAGTTCTTTCGCCAGAATTCTTGAATACTGGTACTACAGAAGCAGTTTTCCAACAGCTCGGAAAGCAAGATTCATTAAGGCATTTGTTGTAGAGTTTGGAGAGAACTGGAGCTACTTTTGCTGAGCACTTTTTTAATAGCACAGCTGGGATAAGGTCGGGTCCACATGCTTTGGAAGTGTCAAGGTTTTTTATGATAGCATGCACCTGAGCAGGGGTGATTTTCAGATCGTCTAGCGTGGCGTCTGTCCGCATAGGAAATTGAGGTAGGGGGTGGTTTAGAGGGTCCAGTGTGGAGTTTGAGGCAAATCGACTGGCAAGCATGTTAGCCTTCTCGGTTGCTGAGCAAAGAACCTCGTGATTGTTAGTTAGTGGGGGAATTGTTGATTGCCCATTATTTACTACACTGTTGTAGATTTTCCAGAAGTCACGAGTTCCTAGTTTTTGTGCTTCGATGCATTTTTTAGTGGTTTCCGTAAATTCCCTCTTAGCTGTCGCTATTTCTTTCTTAACGTTACTTCTAGCTTCTATGTACTTCTGTCTGTTTGAACTGGACTTATGTCGGTTAAACCTGCGGAATGCATGCTGCCTTTGAGCAATGGCAGTTGCGCAAGTCGAAGTAAACCATTGGGGAGAGTGGGGCTTGCTATAGAATTTCCGCATGGGAACATGCGCTTCGATTGCGGTTTTGAACCATTCAGTGGTCTCGGTTGCACACTGTTCAGCAGGAAGAGAAAAAATATTTCCCCATGGGGCGTCTCTGATAAGATCTCTGATAGCTTCCCAGTCAGCCTTTTTATAATATCTCGTTGTTTTGAGCACTGGCTCTTCAGTTTTGGGTCTAGAGTTTAGGGCGATTTCAACCATTATCACCGCATGATCAGCGTTCCCAAGTGGGCTGTCGGCTTTCGTTACACAATCATCAGGAACTGTGGTCAAAAATAGATCTAATAGTGATGCGTGTTGTTCTTCCTGATCAGGGAAGCGGGTTGGAAAAGTAACAATTTGCGATAGGGAGTGAGATACAGAGAAGCTATGAGTTGCGCTGCCTGCTGTATCTGTGTAAGTAGAGAATCCAAGCCAGTTTTTGTGATGGACATTAAAGTCGCCAAATACATGTACTTGGGCGCTAGTGTCGAAGGAGAGTGCTGTGTCTATGCTGTCAGATACTTTGTTTATTATGGTGCAGTCTTGGGTCGAGGGAGAGCGGTAGAGAAAGTAAAAGTAGCTAATGTTGTGTTGCATGATTAGTCTAAAGCACATAAAGGCTTGATCATCCGTTTCTAGGTTTGTTTCTCTAGTCAAGGGAAGGGTATTACGAATGTAAACTCCAAGTCCGTGCATATGTCTGTCAGAGTCCTTATGGCAGAGTGGGAGATATCCAGGCATGTTAAAGTAGTTAGAGGGGATGGAGGAGTGTAGGTTAGTCTCACTTAGTGCTAAGATATCCGGGGTATTTGTTAGGAGAAATGCTTCGACATCAGCTAAATTAGTTCTAAGCCCACGGATATTTGTGAATGCAAGCCTCAAGGGAGGAGGCAAGTTGGATTTGTTTGACCCTAAGCCTGGTTTAAGCTTATTTTTAGATTGTACTGTCATCATGTTTTTTAACGAGTTTCAGTTGGGTTAGGGGAAGCCGAACAGGAGGTTATGCAGAAATCACACATGCATCACAAGTAGACCATCAGCTGACCCTCCATCAACTAGGACTGTGGCCTCAGGAAAGCCCACCGGGGATGAGTGCAGGGTCCCTTTCCATGCGCGCCATGGCACTGCAAACAACCCGATATTATTCAACTGTTGATGGAGCAGCCGCTCTAAGCGCTACCAAAGAGTTAGGGTGCCTGTACTACCAGTCGGAAACAGCAGCCAGTAACTGTCAATCCGGTACCCTCAACCCATCAGAGGAAGGTCAACCCAATCTAATTGCTCAGGCATATGTGGTACTAAAGCATTCTCAAGTGCCCAGCTTTAGGGGTGGGGTGTGTCGGGAGTGGGGAAACGGCGTTCATTGCCCTAGACAAGAAACAAGATCTACCACTGGGTGTTTCTGTCGAATTACTGTGATAGTATCTCTGCGCCTGACTAATAGGCAAAGAAGGAGTATGGAAGCCGGGCGATAGGCAGGACCTATCTACTCCTTAAGCATTTTAGGTTTGCAAACCGGTAATTTGATTGAGTCACCAGCTCTAGAAAGGTTGTCATCCAAGACTGAAGAGGCCTCCCTCCTCTTTGGTTTAGTTTCAGAGTTTTCCTTCTCCTAGATGGATGATCTGGAAAGATCTACTGGGTCCGTCACCACTGAGAGGGTTTGCTCCGCCCCTGGGTTCTAATCCAGGTATTTCTGCGACCCTGCGTGGTTAGTTAATGTTATTGGGTTAGTTTGTAGAGGTTATATCTGCTAAATAGTTACACTCCTCAAAGTGGATTAGGGACATTGTTGTTTCATTGTTACTGGATAAAGGGGTTGAGTAGAGCTCATGCAGTGTAAGCAACTATGATTGTAAGGAGGCTTGTTAGGAGGAGATAATGTGGTTTGAGGCTTTCTCTTTTGTATATATATATTATTTCCTTTTATTTTTTTTATTTATTTTTTTTTTATTCATGTGAGCTTGGGTCTAGTATAATATTAGAGTGTGAGTAGGTGTTAAGAATTGAACTACGAGTTGTGCCCAAACTATATTTTAGATGATAGCAGGGCATGAGATGCGAGTGCAATATAGTACGGGTAAAACAGTAAGTTTTAAGTCATGTGTAATTTGGTAAATAGATATATGGGCTGGTTTTAGTAGGTAACCTGGTTAAAAAAGACATTACTATGCTTCCATTTCCATTGTTACTGGGAGAGGGTATAGGCAAAAATTCGTGCTGTGAAAGCAGCTAAATTTGCTACAGTATTGGATTGAGAGAGACGAGTTAATGTATGATTAGATATAGTTTTGTAAGTTTAGGAATGGATGATTAGATATGGTTTAGTAGGTATAGGATTAGGATAAAGTGTTAGGGTATGATTTACTTGTTATTAGAAATTCTGATTTGGTGTCCAAACCGAATATTTAGTAAGACTGAATGATAAGATATGCTCAGTATAGATACAAGAGAACATTTGATATGGAGTACAGTTATACCTGATAGATATAGGTTATTGCATATGTTGTAAATATAGTTAAATATAGATGGATGGATAAGTAGTATTGTATACGAATGTATGGAATTATAGACAATTTGAGTAAGTTGCCTTTAGACTACAACGAAGGAGAATGACTTCGCCTTTCTCTTAATATCCGGAAGTTTTTATTTCAATGAGTACCAGTTTAGTTTGTGTAATGATTATTGCAATACTATCTCTTAATAAAGAGATATTAATGGTTGCTGTTCATTATAGATTACTTTAAGTCAATGTATAGGACTATGGCTAGTAAGTATTTACTTAGAAGCTTGGTTATGGGTTAGGAGTTTTAATCAGGAGCATGCCTAGGAAATTTTGGTTGTTAATGGGTATCGATTTACGAGTCTGTTAGGGTCGGAGAGCAAGGAACCCTCTAAGTTACGTGAAACGGATTAGGTTTAGTGGCAACTTGAGAAATAGAGCAGTTTGATTTGTTAGTGATCAGGAGAAAGAGAATTTAAGTAAAAAATAAAAAAGTTTGTCATGCAAACAGACAATGCAGTCATCTTGGAGGTAAAGTATCTATAGGGGGTACTTAGTATACAACCAGCAGTATTTTTCAGTTTTGAGAGGAATTTTAGGTACAATAGTTTCATGGTTTGTTGTACAAGTCCGTAGTCTAGGTCAGGGACGAAGCACTTCTAATATTGCAACTGGGTGTATCTAATTTTAAAAGTAGTTGAATAGAGTATTTTGAGGTGTTCTACTTAGCTTAGGGATAGAAAGAAAATTTTAGGTAATATTCAGAGTGATATAAGCAATTTCATGAGGATTTGATATATGATCACTGGATGTTATGCTGCTCAGAAGAATTCTTGTATCTATTCAGAAGGATGTCTTGGTGATATAAGATTTGAGAAATTAAGAGTCTGAGGATACAGAAAGTTGTGAGCTGATGAGGATTCAGTACAGGCGATTATATATAGTTAACAAAGGTGGTTTAGTTTAGTACGCACGTATTGTACATATTAAGTATACTGCTTCAGTTCTATCCTCTATTGTAAAGGAAACCCCGTCTGCATTTCGATTGGCAATTGTATCAAAAGAGGAAATTTAAAACAGCTTATCTAATTTTTGATGATATCAGTTTATAGACAATTGTACAGACTGATAGAATGTTGTGTCAGACATAGGAGCCCATCGTCTTCGTATTTTGATGAAATGATGGATCAAGGGATCAAGAGCATAGGTGTCCGGAAAGGAAATGGCAGTGTACAAGGAAGGGAGGGGGGGTCACTGATATCTTATTAACGTTATTTTAATTGAGAAAATTAACATTTAAAAAAAAAAAAATCGCCTTGCGATGGCTGATTTATATTAAGTAACGTACTTAAATAAAGTTTTCATATCCTCTAAATAAGTTAGCATAATTTCTTTTTTTTTTACCGAGTTTATCTTTACTATAGCATTGACTTATTATTTAAGTGAGATGGGATTTGTAAATTCAATAGATAATAGACACCTCACAAACCGTTAAAATAAATTACCACGCAGCAACAATACACCCCCTATTTAACCCTAAAACATATACCCCTTAAACTCAACACTATGTTAAAGACCATATACAATCTTATATATCATACTATATATAACAAGCTTATACTTTATTTATTTAGAATTCAATAAAGCTTCCCCAACATTCTATAATTCCTCTTAATCTTTTTCACCCTTAATGAACCCTACGCTAGACGCCGCGTCTTCCCCATTCTACCTAGCACCTTTTCTACTCTTCTGATGAGAAGCATTATGCTTCGAAATGCCTTGGCATAAAGAGTCTCTTCTATCCCCCAAATTTTGCTTGTATTTCATTATTCAATAAATGATCCATTATATATCTACCAATATATAGTTTTGTGTCTTCATTTCATAATCTTGTTGTCTTATATATATATATATATATATATATATATATATATATATATATATATATATATATATATGCATATATATATTATTAGAGGGTCACCACGTACCAGCGTATATACGGCATAATCATATTGACACACCGGTTCTCATCGGATCACCGAAATTAAGCAACGTTGAGTATGGTCATTACTAAAATTTACCAATTTGAAAATTCCAGGCGCTGTATGTAGGAGGATGTCAGCACCTCACTGCAAGAGCTTTTTTTTTACATGGAGGTCACCACTTATCGAGGCCCGGAAGCCCCTAGGGGATAAGGGTTATTGCGTGTACAGTAATCAATGAGATAGTATCGTAATAATCATTAGTATTGGAGATTTGATAGTGTCTTACTTAAGGGGGCGGTTTGTCAGGAATTTGTTTATGTTGGACTTGAAGATATCCAAGTTGTAGTCAGGTGGGAAGCAGGCAAACGGAAGAGAGTTCCACAGTCGTGCAGTTCTAAGAAAGAAGCTCTGCTCATGAAATCTACGTTTGGATTTAGGCAAAGATAAAGAGTGGGGAAAATTAATGACAGTGGTTTCAGCTAGACGGGTGTTTTTTGTGAAAGATTGGTGAGGAGGGACCGGAGATTGGAGCTCAGACGAGGACTTGCCATGAAAATAACGATAAAACAAAAACAGGCTCGCAATGTCTCTTCTGTGTGAGAGAGGCTGCAGGGAAGAGAAAAGGACATCCCCCACTAAACCACGAATCTATTTTGTACTCTGTCAAAGCAGGATAGACTGCTTTTAGCAGCTCCTGCCCAGATGTGGCAACAGTACTCCATCCTTGGACGTACTTGGCTTTTATACAGATAGAGAATTGCATCAGTAGTGAGATATCTTCTGGAGCAGTAGAAGGATCCCACCATTTTCCAAGCGTCCTTGGCAAAAGACCTGATGTACGTGTTCCATTTCAGATCAGGAGTAAAGGTCAAGCCCAGAAGCTTGTCAATACTTAAGGCCCCCCCCAAGACGAGAGCCATCCATTTCAATTGATGCCAGATGGGGATCAGAGCGTTGATGCATTAAAAGTAACCAGCCACCTCTTCCTCCACTGCAACACGCCCTCAAGATCGGAAGAGAGAGAATCAGAGAGAACTTTGTCATTTACATCCTTTGATGTGTTGCCATAGATGGTCGTGTCATCAGCATAGATGTCAACGAATGATTTAAGTATATGTTTTGGGAGATCATTGATGTAGATCAGGAAGAGAATTGGGCCCAGGATGGACCCCTGAGGGACTCCAGCATTACTACTGTGAGCCTCTGATTTCTGCCCATCAACCACTATTATTATGAATCTATCAGAGAGAAATGATTTAATAATTGAGAAAACATTTCCAGTTATACCGTAGCTGGAAATCTTGCGAAGTAGGCCCTTATGCTATACCTTGTCGAAGGCCTTCGATATGTCAAGAGCAATTGCCCTGGAAAGGAAACCTTTGTCAAGAGATTCACTAATCCTATGAGATATAACCGTTAGCACATCTGCTGTAGATCTTGCAGAATGGAAACCATATTGCATGTCACTAAGAAGGTTGTTTCTGTTGAGGTGGTTGACTACTTCTTTATTTAATATGGATTCCAACAAGTTACTCATGACACACGGGAGACTTATTTGTCTGTACTGAGAGGGAGATGACTTTTCGCCTGAATTCTTAAATACAGGGCATACTGATGAGGCTTTCCAGGGTGTTGGAAAGCACTTCTCCTTAAGGCAACGCTTAAATAGTTTTGTAAGTATGGGGGCAAGTTCTGGTTGGAGCTTTTTCAGCACTATAACTGGAATGCCGTCAGGGCCAGTTGCTTTACTGGAATCAAGGTTCTGCATTAGTTTCGCGATCTCACGCACAGATATTTGTATGTTGCATAGCGTGTTGTCTGTTATAGGAGGAAATACGGAGAGTTGATGGCCTTCGTCGCTTAGGGTAGAATTAGCTGCAAAGTTCTTGGCAAATAGTCTGGCCTTGCATGATGCTGACGAGATGACCTCAGGTCCATTGATGATATTTGGGATAGAACGCACGCTTCTGTTCAGAAGTTGCAAAAACCTAACGTCGTCATCTCCCTTAATGGGGATATACATGCGCCTGGGGACCACTTGGGAATTTCATACTCCCATGAAACTTCCTCCTTCGGAGGAAGCTGGTTAAACCCGAATAGGGTTAGTGCTCACACACACACACACACACACACACACACACACACACACACACACACACACACACGTACCAGGGTCTAAGAGCCACTTGAGGATAACGGTTAATGAGTGTCTGATCGTAATGATCGGTTATGGTGGAACTTTGTTAGTGTTTGATTATTTAAAAGGACACCTCAGTGAGAACTTATTTATATTAGATTAAAAAAAAAACGATTACGTTATAATAATCTAAGAAGCAACCCAATGTCATTGTGTTCCACAGCCGGAAAGTTCTAGGAAAGAAACTTTGCTCATGGAATTTTTTATTTAGTTTTAGACACCGATAGAGAGTAAGGGAAATTGTGCTAGCTGGACGAGTATCTGTTGTAAATGTTTTACACGGGGGTCGGCATTGGTTGAAGATGAGTCGAGCATCTGCCATGAATATAAAAGCCACCTCTGTTTAATTTAGCTGCTAGGCTAGGGATGAAAAGATAAAATATTCTGTTTGCAAATAGAATATTTTGGCTCTAGAAAACAAAAGGGAAGATAGAAGGTAAGAAGAAAAAATAACGCATCTCTGAATGTTGCACTAATTCGTAGGCCGGGCGACACACGTTGCCTTGCTGGCAACCTAGGAGTCAGGTGTGGTTGATACTTGGTAAGAATTCCAGATGTCTCAAATTCCTGTATAGTCGAAATTGGAACGGCCATAGCAAGTATCAACAAAGTTGCCGCGATGTCAGCCATCTGTTATATATAGAAAAAGAATAGTTTAGTTCCGATAACAGTTTAAGAAAGCAACAAGAAAAAAAAGGGCAATTGTTTTGTCTGTTTTGGGTCGGAACGAACAAGAGAACGGACTAACCAAATACCTGATAAAAAGTATTTTTGTTAAGAAAAAAAAGAAAAAAGTGTTGTTTAGAAAAAGAAGGGGCAGAGAGAAGGGCCCCGGGAGAGGGAAAGAAAGAAAATGGAAAGAAAGAAAGAAAAAGGAAAACAAGATGGAGATGCTAATCTCAGAGAAATGATGGAAGAATTAGCCGTGTTCATAAAAGCCAAAAGCTCCAAAAATGATCTCCGATGTTGTTTTTTATTAAATCATCGATTAGACGTTGACTTGAGAGTAACACAGTTGATTGCAGATCTACCAAGCAAACCGATGCCTAAGCAGAAGCAACAGAGCAGCTGTGAAAGGAGTCAACTGCAACATCAGACAACAAGCGGCCAGCCAATGAGTTAAAAGTAGTGTTACGTTGCGCAGGACCCCAGGTTGGGAACGGTAGTAGTTAGTAGGTTTCCCCGGTTGTATCAAACGCAGTAGCCGTTAATTTCATTGATCGTCCGCTAGTTTAACTTGTTTACGACTCGAGCTAAACGGTTGTCATGGCAACTGCTAAGACAGCATGGTTATTTGACAGGGCATTTTTCACTCGCGCTGACTTATCAATTGTCAAGCTTGTCACAACAACGTCGGTATCTGAAACAAAGTTTTGACATACACATAACGATCAGGCGTAACACAACATAAATCAAAGACGTAAGTCACGATTGCTTTTCGTATCAAAAATGTCTTTTTAACTAAAGCCGTACATAAAGTGTTATCAAATAGTTCATCTCTGCGGCTTGGCTTTCCTTTCATTGAGCGATCGGAGGGGGGGGGGGGAGAACGTGATTTCACTTCGACAATCGCACGTCCCTCGGCTGTCCTCGGACCTGCTTCTTCTCCTCTTGACTCCAAAAATCACGTCGTTATATTGACAGGATTTTTGTTCCAGTATTTTTCCACTATTACGATCTCCGCTTGCTTGCCACTGATTGATTAATTGATTCTTCAATTCCCAGGCAAGCTTTAGTTTTGTTTACAAATGCATTGCTTGCATTTGACCCAGATCTCCAGTAACCCATTTTTTCTTAGCCGGGCGACTATTGTTTTTGTTTATTGCACGTGCCTTCACAAACACGTTTCCAGCCTTGACAATAATTGTTTTTCCAGCACATTCCAATCTTTCTTTGTTCTCGCAAAGGAATGTCCCATTCCAGCAAAATATGCGATCTCCCAATCACTTCACTTTGTAAACAAAAAATCGTCGTCCGATTTTTCTGTTTACGCCGTAATTATTTTTGTCACTTTGTACTGGTGGACAATCGATATTCGATGCCCTCCTTTCGAGTTTCTTAAAGGGGGTTTATTTTAACCGTTATGTATCGGATGGTCCCAGACATCCGCTACATAACACTCCTCCCTTATCATCATTTATTTTTCTTTTTTTTCTTTTTCCTTCCTTTTCCTTTCCTTTCCTTTTCTCTTTCCCTTTTTCCTTTCCCCGTCCGTCTGTCGGTCCATCGATATCCCAATACAACGCTCTTTTACAAATGTCACAAATTTTTCAGGTGGATTCTATACGGAAGAAAAAAAATAAAACAGCAACAGAAGAAAGCATAAGGTCTTTCTTCGGTATAAGTGCATCGGCCGCACTTAACAGAGAAATATACGCTGCAAATTTACGAATTTTACCGAAGTGGTCGATTTGTCCAATATTCTCCACTACCTCGGCCCTTTAATTAATAATGACTAATTAATTAAATATGAGTCTAACATTTTAATTACTTTTTTTAAAACGCCAGGATCCTAAATGTTGGTGGCAACTTCGAACTCCCTAATATTGGAAGCCACACCAACCACCATATAAGGATTTTTCTAAAATCCACAGAGTAAATTCCTTACTCAGTCTAAACACCCTGTTTCGCGCTCCCGACCCACAGCTTGATTATAATCTGAGTTCTCAACCCCCGTGCTAGCCCTAGCTACGGTTGGCTGGTCCCTATTATCATAATAAACACCGCACGACCTGGGCACTAAGTTTAATATATCGTCCTTAGATATTTCGTTAACTTCCTTAGTCCTTTCAGCCGTCATGCTGCGTGTTATTATTTTCCGTTCCATCAACGGGACCCTGTTTTCCTGACTTGGGGATTTCCGTTGATGGCGACAGCTCTGTTGGGGATACTTTTCTTCCTCCCCACTAGAGGATTCACTATCGGAACTACTTTCCTCTACCGGTGCTGACAGGGTAGTTTTTCTACAGCCCTCTTGCTCGTTGGGGATATTCCATTCCTCCAGTTCTGCTTTTCGAAGGTGTTCCCCATGGGCTTTTGTTACTGCTCCTGTCAGTTGACTTCTAATCCTATACGAGACTGGCCCCGTCTTCTCTATTACTACATAATATGGAGACCATCTTACGTCTAGCTTTCCCTTTTTCCTATGATTTCTATAATAAACTAAATCGCCAACTTGAAAATCGACTGCTTTCGTTTTCTCCTTGGCCCTATTTACCATTTTCTTCCTAGCTCTCTTTACATTGTTTCTGACTAATGTAAAGGTCCGATGCATGTCCTGCAGAGCGATCTCGTGATCCTCTTCCCCGTAGTAAATTCTACGAGGCCTCAGTATGTTGTCTAACGGCAAGACAACGTCTCTATTATAAAGCAAGTAATAGGGGGAGAACTTCGTTGTTTCGCTGACATGAAACCTTACAGCAGCCAGCATCTGGTTCACGTACATGTCCCACGAACGGTCATTGTCCCCTATTTTCTTTGCTTGTACGTCATGCATCGTCCTATGGAATCTTTCTATTTTCCCGTTACTTTGCGGGTGGTAAAATGAGGTGGTCACGTGATCAACATTAAGCTCTTCTAAAGCCCTTTTCATGATTCCATTGACGTTCTCCGGTCCGTTATCCGTAAGTAACTGCAATGGTGCACCAAATCTGGGAAATATCCCCTCAATTAAGAGATGCACCACTGTCTCTGCCTTTTTATTAGGCACAGCAAAAGCCTCAGGCCAACCACTATACATGTCGATGAACGTGACTATGTATTGATTGCCTGACAAAGTCCTCGGATAGGGTCCGGAAATATCCAATGCAATCTTAGCAAAAGGAAAAGAAGGCATGTCGGTCTCCTGCATTTGAGGTTGTTGCTTCCTCAAATTTCTGGTCTGGCATGGGACGCACTTCCCTATGTGTTCGTTTACCTTCTTGAACAAACCAGGCCAGAAATACTTCTGTTTAATGGAGTGGAACGCTTTCTCCACGCCCATATGACCATTCTCATCATGGTATTGATTCAATACCTTCATCCTCAAATGTGACGGGATATATAATCTAACTACTGGATCGTCGTCGGGTTGCGATAAATAATATACGATATCGTCCATTATGATGTACTTTTTTTTTCATCTTGGACGTTTTACCGCTCCTCATCCGTTTCTTTAATTCGACGATCTGACTATCGGCGTCTTGTTCTTTACACATATCCAAACCTGATAGTGTAGGACGCTCGCTTTCTCCTGGTGAGTCTTCGTCATCCTTATGCGATACAAACTCTCTTGGTTCAAAACGATTCGAGTTTATCGCACTCACCGTATAATTCCTATCGTCTATCTCTACTAGAGGATCGTCTTCATCCCGACTCGCATTTACCGCACGGGATAAGAGATCCGCACAGACGTTATCCTTTCCTTTCAAGTACTGTATGGTGCAATCGTAGCCAGCCATACTTAAAGCCCACGTCTGTATTTTTCTATTCTGTATCGGAGATATCAGCAAGTACTCCAATGGTCTGTGATCCGTGTAGATGGTGAACGTAGCACTGTGCATGTAGTGATTCAACTTGTTTAAGGCATAGTGAATCGCATATACTTCCTTCTCTATCGTTGACCATCTAGTCTGGGTATCTGACAACTTATGAGATAGAAAATAAATGGGGTTCTCTATCTCCCGAGCCTCCTCTGGGTCGTAGACCATTTGAGACAAGGATGCTCCGATCGCATAATCTGAGGCATCTGTGTATAATCTGTATCCTTTGCTAGTGTCCGGGTATGCCAGCGTCACCAACTCTGCAAGCTTCGATTTCAATCGATTAAAAGCAGACTGACATGCATCGTCCCAACTGAAACGTGTATGCTTCCTAGTTAACCGAATTAACGGTTCGGCGATTACGGAAAAATCCTTGATAAACCGCCTGTAATAGGATGTTATGCCTATAAAGGATCTAACCTGCTTCACAGTGGTCGGGGTCGAAATTGCCTGAATCGCTTTAACTTTGTCCCCATCCGGCTAGATACCTTTCTCACCCACTCGGAATCCCAGATATTGCACTTCCTTGCCGAAAAACTCACACTTCGCCGCCTTTAACCTTAAGTTATGTTTACGTAAACTACCTAGCACTTTTTCTATATGCCTAACATGTTCCTCCTTTATTTTGGAGAATATTAAAATATCATCCAAATAAGGCACGGCGAATTCTTCCTGTCCCTGTAATACTACGGACATTAACTCCTGAAACACTCCTGGAGCGTTAGCAAGTCCGAATGGCATTCATTAAATTGGAACAGTCCTCTATGACAGGTGAACGCGGTTTTCTCTTTATCCTTTTCGTTCAACTTTACCTGCCAATACCCTGATTTCAAGTCCAACTTTGAGAAGTATTTTGCTGACCCAAGCGAAGCTAGTATATCATCAATTACTGGTAGCGCTCGGGCATACTTCTTTGTTATCTTGTTCAGGGCCCTAAAATCTACGCAGAACCTCTTCGTTCCGTCCTTCTTTTTTACTAATACTATCGGGAAACTCCACGGACTGTTTGACCTCTCTATAACCCCTGCCTGTAGCATTTCCTCTAGTGCTACATTAACTTCTTCCCGCTGCTTGAGGAGGTGTTCTGGAAGGGTTTTTCTTTATGGGATCGTTTTTTCCTGTATCGATCCTCATCTCTACTGTGTCAGTCCGGCCTAAGTATTTATCCTCTGTGACGAATAAATCCGTATTTCGTCGCAGGACTTTATCTAAATCTTTCCTCAATTCCTCTGGCACCTTTATGCCGTCGAGGTTACTCTTGTTTCCCGACTTCCTTTGTTTATTTGGCTTTGATATCGCCATTACTACCTCTGTTCTTCTACATCTACCTATTTTGTAACCTTTCCTTAATTTCACTGTCTGGTTTGTGCTATTCATGATTAGCAAGGGAAAGCTTTTCCTACCTTTTATTTTAACTACTGTGTTCGCTACCGATACACCACTTAAATCACTTAGAAAGCCCTTATCTATCTGTACTACTTCGTAGTCTAAACCCTGACCGTTTTTCATTCCGGCACGAGCTGTGCACGCATGTAAATGCTGCGGTTTCAGGGTGACATCGTGTCTTAATCTAACTATACTAGAAATATGAGCCTCTTCTTGCAGCGCTATGTACTCGCTGCCTAATCGGATTGCTCCTAAATCAAAGTACATTCTGACACCAGTCTCGGCCCAATATGGCGTTCCTATTAAGGTTTTCCGTCACTACAAAATCATGTCGAATGTACTGGCTGCCTACTTTAATCCGCAAACGCGCCACTCCTTGCACTAAGAGAGGTGACCCGTTTGCAGTCCTTAAATTAATCTCCATAGGTTCTTCTTCACGTTCATTGACTCTTATACGGGTTCGCCACCATTCCTCGATTAGGGCCTTTTCATAGGCTACTTTGAGGTCCGATGGTTCCTCCCTCATGACAGCGATTTTGACTTCTCTGTCATATAGCCCTTCGATGAAGAAACCTATCACTTGGCTTTTTATTACTACATTGTTCGTATCTAAGCTACCATACGAACCTTCAGCCAAGCGCACTAACCTTTGCATGTAGTCCTGCAGAGTTTCGCTCCTACCCTGTTTAACATTGGCCAACTCCCTAACAAACTTAGTAGGATCTGCCTGGACTCTAAAATAACTATCTAAAGCTCGTTTCAAGTCTACCCATGCCAAACCCGCATTGTTGGCTAGTAGTCTTGAAACAAACTGTCCTACTGGGCCAGCCGTCGTTATTAATGCTATTTGGCATTTTTCCTCATCTGTTTGTCTAACTATTTTAGTATATTTATCTAAATCGCTAAGCCATCTTCTATATTCGTGCGATTGTCGAGAGTCTAATGTTCTTATCTTTGCTAATAACGCCCCCCCCCTCAGAAAGTTCGAAATGGCCTTCCCTACGTTGTGTAGTTCAGCCCCTAGGATCTGAGCGAAATCTGTGAAGAACTGCTGCTCCATCTTCTAAAATTATATCCACTCGTTACCCCAAAATTATGCGAAAAAAAAATTTTTTTTTTCAACACAACTTTTTAGAGCCGAGGTTTAGAAAATATTGGAAAATCAACTGACCTTGCCTTTTCCTCAGGTCCCGTGTCCTTCCTTCCTTTCTGCTTCCTTCCCATCCTCCTGCGTGCGCGTTTCCTCTTCGTCGAATAGTTCTCGTTGTTTTTGTTTGTGTGGTACCCAAGTTCTTTTGTGTAAAAGTTCTTTTTTTTTTTTTAATTTCTTACTTATCACTATTGAGGAGTGAACTGGTCATACGGCGCCAATTATCTTTTGTTACGTTGCGCAGGACCCAAGGTTGGGAACGATAGTAGTTAGTAGGTTTCCCCGGTTGTAACAAACGCAGTAGCCGTTAATTTCATTGATCGTCCGCTAGTTTAACTTGTTTACGACTCGAGCTAAACGGTTGTCATGGCAACTGCTAAGACAGCATGGTTATTTCCCTTTGACCGGGCATTTTTCACTCGCACTTACTTATCAATTGTCAAGCTTGTCACAACAACGTCGGTATCTGAAACAAAGTTTTGACATGCACATAACGATCAGGCGTAACACAGAACATAAATCAAAGACGTAAGTCACGGTTGCTTTTCGTATAAAAAATGTCTTTTTAACTAAAGCCGTACATAAAGTGTTATCAAATAGTTCATCTCTGCGGCTTGGCTTTCCTTTCATTGAGCGATCGGAGGGGGGGGAGAACGTGATTTCACTTCGACAATCGCACGTCCCTCGGCGGTCCTCAGACCTGCTTCTTCTCCTCTTGACTCCAAAAATCACGTCGTTATATTGACAGGATTTTTGTTCCAGTATTTTTCCACTATTACGATCTCCGCTTGCTTGCCACTGATTGATTAATTGATTCTTCAATTCCCAGGCAAGCTTTAGTTTTGTTTACAAATGCATTGCTTGCATTTGACCCAGATCTCCAGTAACCCATTTTTTCTTAGCCGGGCGACTATTGTTTTTGTTTATTGCACGTGCCTTCACAAACACGTTTCCAGCCTTGACAATAATTGTTTTTCCAGGACATTCCAATCTTTCTTTGTTCTCGCAAAGGAATGTCCCATTTCAGCAAAATATGCGATCTCCCCCGCAATCACTTCACTTTGTAAACAAAAAATCGTCGTCCGATTTTTCTGTTTACGCCGTAATTATTTTTGTCACTTTATACTGGTGGACAATCGATATTCGATGCCCTCCTTTCGAGTTTCTTAAAGGGGGTTTATTTTAACCGTTATGTATCGGATGGTCCCAGACATCCGCTACATAACAGTAGTGCCACAAAAACTTAAGGTCGTCCGCGTTTTGTTTGCTCTGGATATCAGAGCAGTAATTTCCAATGACTAGTTACACATGAAGGGTCCACTACTAAACGAAGTTAAAAGTGTAGCCACTGAGACTTAGGGTTAGTGTACATCGTCTTGCAAGTATGTACGACCTTCCCACATAATGATTACATTTATGGTCTCATGACGCAGGATCAAGTGTAACTCGCCCCCAGCATCGTTATTACATAATCAAACAGATTTATTTCCCACATATTAATAACTTTAAATACAAAATCGCCAAAGTCTGATACCTCAAGTAAGGATCGAATTGACGTCATTAGCTTCAAAGAAAGAGATTCTACTTGCCGTCTTGGTATCTGAGCCGTCATAGATTGAATTACGCCGAATGAAAATCAGCGCTCAGAAAAATCTCAATCCAATTGTGCTGCCTTTTGCAAGACAATCAACGCCGACTCAAATGATATTTCCGCGGCCTTCTCTTTCATCTTCTCTTCTGGCTTTTTATCATCGTCTCTTATATTGAAGGCTGCAGATGGGGGCGCATTGGCTTACAAGTATAAAAATAAAGAGAAATACAAACCTGAGAGATGTGACATTATGTTTGATTGGGGTCGTTAAATGCTGAGGGTAGAAAAAGAACAAAGGGTAAATGGCAAAAGAAAACGAAGTAGGTTTAGCGAGTAATAAAGGAACTTATCAACACACAATGGATTGGAATTCTTCTCAACGCAAACAAAGAGAAATAAAGGTAGAGTTTTAATTAGGGTGTGATGAACGTAGATAGCAAAAGTACTGAACAAAGGACTAAAGATCGAACAACGCGCATGTAGGCATTTTTTGGGATGGTTATTGTGCGTCAGGGGAAGAATAGGGACGACACTTGTTGGGGGGGGGGGTCAGTCGGACGCTTAGTTAATTGAGGTTTAAATTCTAAAGTTATCAGTTGGATTTTGGGTACGGCTGAAGTCAATTGGTCGTTTGGAGGGTCCTGAGGGTGATGGGGAGATGAACTTATAGCAATAGACGCACCCAGCCTCGATTGGACGTAGATATTGGCCTTAACGCATATAGGGTTGATGAGGACACATACGCACCCATAATCCAACCGACATATATGGGAAGCTCGGCGACTGTATTTTTCCTGTGTTTGTTTTTTTTTTTGTTTTTCTTAATTGTGGACCGATGCGCTCCCCATCGACGATCGCCAGTGAACAAGATGACGACATGGCTAGAACTAGAAGATAAAGAAGAAAGCCACAACACACAATATTTGGGATCGGCGACTTGTCGGTGGGGCTATGTGGCGTCACAGAGTGACAAAAGATTTCAATACATTCTGTATATTGTTTGGTCTCCAGGTGCGTGTGTGACACTATAGGAGGAAACAACCCTCTAAGCGCTAAGTTTCAAATCTAGGTCTTCTATGAAGGCTGTGTTCGTTGGTTGATGTCAGCGTGTCTCCATCACGACTTACCTTCTATTGTGTCAAACTGGAAAACTGTCCTCAACTGTAACAAACTCAAAACTGTACGTAAACCGTTTCCAACTGTCGTTTCATGACGTCATCGACCGAAACAGAAAGAGAAAAATGTGACTTTAGTGGAACGGCCTTCTATTTACGCTGGTCACGGATTGAAAAAACATCGATACGCCATCACATCATAATATAACAAGAAGGAAGACCACACCTTATTGGAACGGTGTGAACCTGAAATGTTGGAAAATGCTAAACCAGTATTCATACATTCGTAGAAATGTTAGACTGTTTTATACGTATGATATAAAGTTCCTCACAATACGATGCCTTAAATAAGTTTCCAGGCGTTTTTTTTTGTACAGGTATTTAAAATTGTTGTAAACTCTTAAAAATTCAGTATGTTATTGCTATACATCTTGAGATAACTGACCAATTTTTATGATTTCAAGTTCAAATGACCGGATGAAAAGAGGACGTCTTTCTCCAGACTTTTATATTACAAAAAAAAAAAAAAAAAAGAAAAAAGAAAAAAATGGAACTTAATAGATCAAAAATTTTACGTTCGCAACTCTGGATACTTGATTGAACACAATTGGATTTTACCTTAATTATGGCAATCTTCAACCAATCTTAAACCTAAAAACACCATTATTTTCCATTCTAGGACTACCACCCTAATTGGATACCTGAATTCCATATCCTTTTTTGTTTCAATCCTTTTTTTCCTTTTCCATGTCTTTTGAAAAGATTGTAATCTTTAATATATTTTTCATGGATGTGCTAAATAGCAAAATTATATCAATCCAGAACAAATATTTTTCCTATGATTTTTCTCTGAGGAGAAGCGCCAACATCGAAAATCTATGGATTAAGGGAAATACTTTAATTGATGTTTTCCTTGTTCAAACAATACTTTTTTTTGTTTTATAAATTATGTTTTAGGAAAGAAATTTAAAAAATATACCTGAAATTTATATACATATAAACATATAATGAAATTCAAAATGACGTAACAAAATAAAGGCTAATTGCAACTTCTCTTCCAAATTTTGGAGATGCACCCCTAGTCTTAATTAAGATATTCATATTGGATGAAGTAATTCTGATGACGTCGGCAGAAAGACGTTAGATGACCATGGAGGAGGATGAATCTCTAACAGATGAACGGTTCTATAGTATTAAAATTTACGTTATTCGACTGTAACTACGCGGATGATCTTAGGACAACGGATAGGTGTAAACAGGCGAGTCAGATACCACTGCGCTGGGGAAGGAAATAGCAACCTACCCCATGTACTCTATCAAGTTCAAAATCATGTGATGTCTTCAGAGGAGTCGGGCCACCAATGGGCAGACGCCTATGGACAACACTAACCATGCTTTTATCCACGGCATGGAAAAACGCCACGACAGAAGAAGACGTCAATGCTAATTAAATTATCTAATGTAAATTTTGACAAGGGTCACACTTAGTGCATGTACTGATAACCCGAATCTACAAAAAATAGCTTACATAATACAGAACGAGGTAAAGAATGACGCACATTTTTCGAGCGGGGAGAAAACAATGTTTTCCAAATCAGTCTCTCCATGGAAGCCACATGAAGGGGACATCGCTAATAATGTAGAAGTCTTTGTTACTTCGATGTCTCTGCCCTAAAGTTACTCATTTCAATTAAGTTAGGTAGCCAACTAGAGAACTAAATAATTAGCTAAGTATACATTATTCTCTCTCTCCTGAATAAATTCCCTCCAAAATAATACCTTTAAGAAATTCTTACGAACATCTCTTTGTGTCTTCCAGCATTAACATTGCTTGTTTTTTATCGCAACCACTTCATCGATGATGCAAATGAGTGATGCTTACTCACCTTCGCTTCGAACAAGGCACATTGCCACTTGGTCGTGAGTAAGTACTAATCGGAACCGTGCCTATAAAAGATTAAGATGTTGGTTTACGTTACATTTGAACTTCTGCATGTCAGTACAGTGCGGGAAGCAGGTAGCAAGAGTCGTTCTAGGAAAGAAACTATTAGAGTAGTATACTTTCTAACATTTAGAGACCTCAACAGTGAAAGGGATTGATTTTGTTGCTAAACGGGTTTGTCGGGGATATGTACGTCGAGGGTCCACACGTGCAATGAATACATGAGAGCACATTCCATTAAAATACTTGTAAAACAGGCATAGAGATGCAACATTGCGGCGATGGGACAGTGTTTGAGCCTAGTTGACAAAGTGGGACCTATTAGATTGCAGACCCTTTTCTAGTCCCTATCCAAGACAGAGAGGCTAGTGGTAGATGCACCAGCCCAGATGTGACAACAATACTCCATATATGGTAAAATGGTGGCCTTGTAGAGGTACAGGATACTGTCAGGTGTGAGCAGTTTTCTAGCAAGATAGAGGGAGTCCACCTTCCTCATAGTAGCCTTTGAAATATCCTCAATCTATTTGTTCCAGTTCATATTTTTCTGTGAATGTTAAGCCGAGGAGTTTGAAGGAAGAATTCTCGTGTAGGAAGTTATTTGCCATAGATATTGGTGGATGAAAGAAATGAAAACAAGGATCCACTTATAAAAACTTTTCTATGACGAAAATGCAATATATGTAACGTTGTCATCGCATTTTTATACGGAGGCCACGCTGTGTATAAAGGTCTCGTAAATAAACAAAGAAAAGAAATTTAACACAAGTTTTTTTTCTGTTGAAAGAAAAGGGCATTTATTACCGATTATTTCATCACAAAACTGCTGACACGTATTTTCCAAAACCAGCAGAGGATGGTCGCATTCCTGCTTTTTTTTCCTCTCTGGGTCATTTAACAATTTCTTGGTCTGCAGCTGTAACCAGCTGTTATGTCTGTAATTCGTTCAACGTTTCACGGTTGCCCGAAAATCTTGCAAAAGTTGGGAGGATAAATGAGTCTTGCATCTTATTTTAAAAGTTTTATTTTTGTCGACGCGTAGTTAAAAGTTCCTGTCGCACCAACCCGTCCTTTTATATCTCTTCCCCCGATCTCGCTGTGACGTAACACTCGTGCCTTAGATATTTTATACGTGCCAACAGCTTTGTTACACATGGGCAAAGCTTAAGATGGAAAACAAATAATTCATTTACGAACTTAATACAGAAATGCCATGTTTATGTAAAACATTGTAATATTACATAAACTGCGAATAAAATTTTGTGTTTTTTCTTACCAATCATCTGTTGATCGAAACCGAGATTCCTTAATTAACAGAAAGGTAATCATCTTTCAATATGATAATGCTCGTTCCCAGACAGTACTAATGACCAAAGATCTCATGGGAGAATTTGGTTGGGTAATTTTGACCCATTCTTTATATTTTGATGAATTAACTCCCTCAAATTATGATTTATTTCAGGAATTACAAATTACGAGAAGAAATGGAATATTAGATTCATATTTAACAACGAAATTTAAGAAAATTTTACAAGCAAGACATTTATAAGCTCGCTGGCAGATGGAATAAAATTGTAGAAAGCAATGATCGTTATTGCTTTGAATCAAGCTTTTCTAAAACACAGTTTTCATTTTTCTGGATGAAATTTTAAATCGGCAAAATTTTTTGCACCAACCGGATATATTGTATTTCTGAATAAAGAAATAAAGAAATAAAGAATAATAAAAATAAAAATAAAGAAATGAAAAGGAAAAAGGAAGAAATAGACAAAATTCATTTATATTTTACTAGCAAAAATATCCATCGTTGACTGGGTTTAAAAACACCCTACAGAAAATGGACTCTGATTTATGAAAGTACGATAGGTTATGAAAAGGAAGGGTTGTAAAGAGATAGCTTCGAATTTGGGGGTATCAAAACCAAAGCAAAATATGATGAAAGTAAAAATAAAATAGATATACCCCATAATTTATTATACCATACCTGTTCACACTGAAACACTTATCACAATATTCTGTGGATCTATATTAAAAAACCTTGTTAAACTTTGTAACATATTTCCATTCTATGAAGGTCACGTGCGAACGAGCACCCCATAATTTTATTATACCATATTTCTTCAAACTGAAGCATAATTATCAAAGTATAATTACGCAGATAGATATGAAAAGTCTTTATTAAAGTTTGTGCCTATTTCCATTCTATGCAGGTCAGGCGCGAATGCAGACCCCACAATTTTATTATACCATCCCTATTTAAGTTAAAACATACTTATCAAAGTATTATTATGTACATCTATATCAAAAACACTTGTAAACTTTTTTTTTTTTCAATTTTTTATTTCCATATTTTGTGGACCAGGCGCGTGCGCAGACACCACACTTTTAATGAATCATCATTATGCCAGATCAAACATACCCATTCCTGTGTCCCGATACATCTTCTATCATTATATGGGATCAGTTTTCTATAATAGTCAACAATATAGGAGCCTATTCGTGACCAGACACACACAGATGTTCAGCTTTATATTATAAATTATTATTTATTTGTTAACTTACTTGAAAATTATTACTTTGTCCTGGCTTCATATTTGATTGTTAATTAAAACAATATTTCGATCAATTAGGGTTTAAAGACCTTAGTGGACGGAGGAAACAAAAGGAACATATCTCGGTTTACACTGGTTGACCTTGACCTTCACTCGCGCACATGTCATTTTGTAAACAAATATAAAATAAACAAGTTGTTCGTTTATTCGCCAGCCAAGTTATTTTTGAAATGTAAGGTGTGTTTTCATTTTGATAAAAAATTAATTAAACTATTTAAAAAAATCCTTTTAAATAAACAAACGAGGGATAAATATTTTACATTTTAATAGATTTATATTTTTGGTAGGCATTATATTTGTTACATTAGAAATAAAACGAGTTATATTGTTTTTTTTTTTGTTAGGCATTTTAATCTGTAATATAAATCTTACCAATCTGTGTGTGTTTGTGTGTGTGTTTGTTTATCCGCTAAAAACTTTTGTCATTCGCACCGAAGCGGCATGAACTGACATCGTCAGGAGGCGCGATCTCTCGGACGCATAATATCGAAAAATTAGAAAAATCGTCAACTATTTCATGTAGAAATGTTTTTTAAGGGGGTCAGGTAAAATCTTGCGATTTCATTGTTTCATTTTATAAAAAGCTAAATTGCCAACGTCATAACATCTGCATCGTTGTGATCTGATCGATAGTGTTCGCTGACGAACTGAACCATTGCAAGTTTGCGTCCACCATGCAGCATTTTTTCTCGCTCCTATCTTTTTAAAACACGCTAAAATGACACCCAAATCCCGTTAATTTTTTTTTTTAATTTAACAGGATTTTACAACTGGGCAACGCCAGGCGCTCCCGCTACTTTTTTTTTTTTTTTTTTAAATAAGGCAAAAAACAAAATCACATATGAAATACATAGTTATATTTACAAACGTTTTTTGTATCAACCTGTGTTGAACGAAAGCTATTCCTCATTCTGGGGTCCTTATACCATAATTAATTCTAATATTTTTTATAGAAAATTTTATGAAGATTACTCTTTTTGTTGTATTTGTTAATTCGTGTATTTGTAATGTTTGTTGCTCGCATAGGAAATAATTTGCAAACGTTCATAAGCTCTCTTTTCAGGAGTTTTATATAATATAAACTTGTTTTCCTGTTTTTTTGAACAAGCCAAATTTAATTGTTAATTCCACACCTTATTTATCTTATCTTTAAGGTCTTGAGTGTAAGAAGTTCGTTAAGTTTATCGGGAAAATGATAAAATCTCTCTATTGTAACAACAAAAAAAAAAAACAAAAACAAAAAACAATGAAGAAGATGAAAAAAGTTGGAAATAAATAATTGAAAGTGAGAAAAAACGAAAGGGAAAAACGGAAAGAAAGAGGAAATAACGATTGGAAAAAAAATGAAGAAAGAAAAAATGAAGAAAGAAAATAAAGAAAATATAGGGTGGAACGATAAAAGTGTCGCCCTAAAGAAAACAACACTACAACTTTATTTAAAAACTTTTATTGAAAAAATCAATTCAGGTGACTTGTTTATGTAGTAGAGCTAACATCTAATCAATGTAGCCGCTTTCAGCCTCAATCATCGCCTGCCTCGATACGCGTCCGGGAGCATGCCTATTCTATAAGCGTCGGCGGGAGCTCGGCGAATGGCAGCGATCAGGTTACCTTCAGTTTTGTTGGAGTTCATGTTGGTCATGTTCTCGATGTATGACCAAACGAAGTAGCCCGACAGGTTCAGGTTGGGGGAGGAGGGAATCAGTGAGAGGAGGGTACAAATTTGTAGCAAACCTAAAGCCAAGCCTAGGACTCTTTGAACTTGTGGGCCGGCGCCGAGTCCTGCTGCCACACACAGTGTCTACTAGCGGCCACCTGATTGCACCAGGGGATCACCACACTCTTCAACTCATCCAAATAAACTTTGGTATTGACTTTCCAGTCAACTTCGAAGATGTGGGGTGGCATGATGTGACCCTTACTTAAAACTACACAAAGATCATAATTGTAGTCAGAAACTGCTTTCATCACCCTGGGAACGTCCTTGTTATTCATGAATTTTTAGAGCGCTGCTTATGGTCCTATTGTCATAACTTGGATCGGTAGAGAGCATGAGTTGTAGAGCGGCGCATCTCTGATCTGGCTTGTTGAACATTGTGTCATTTACAGACATGATAGACGGCTCCTATCGCTATTGGGATTTGGACACTACTGGGCAACTAGTAGATGGTCTGCAACAACAAAAAATAAATAAAACGGTTTTCATCAAACGGAAATGGAATCATGTTGTTTTTTTCTATGGCGACAATTTTATCGTTTCCCCCAGTAGAATGGTAGAACGTGATAAATAAAAATGAATATTGAGAAAGAAACGAAAAGAAGAAACGAAAAGAAAAAAAAAAAACAAATAGAAAAACGTAAAAATGTCCAAGGTAAATGATTATATAAAAAATAAACATAGAAATAATAGGAAATAGAAAATAAAATTAAAAGGAGAAATAGTAAAATTGAAGCCGTCAAAAACACGCAAAAGTTATTGCCCGTTGACTTGGAGTGAGTTCTTTATGCCAATCATTTAGAATAATTATGACAAGTAATAGGAATATATAAGAACAACAACAGAAACACGAAATAAAGAAAAAATAGTTAAAAAAAAAACCGGGTTTGTATCACTGTACACATAGATTCGAAACAATTGTCAAAAGACAAATATATAACAAATAAATGTTATCAAAGGCAAGATAAGTTACTTTTCTATCTAACTGGATATGTTTTCAGTGTTTTTATTCAATGTAACATGTTTATTCAGCTCGAAAAACATACATTGTTTACCGATGTATTGGAAAATTCAAAATGGCACCGACCCTCTCTTTAACACGGTAAGTTTGGGAAAAAGTGCTATACATATAAAACTAGACAAAATACTGTTAGAAACTCGCTCAATATATATTACCGTGACATAGGTTGACATATAATCGGTGGTTTTTTAATAGTATTTTGTCTAGTTTATTATTTATAACACCTTTTCCCCAACTTATAGTGTTAAAGAGAGAGTCGGGTGCCATTTTGAATTTTCCAATACATCGGTAAACAATGTATGTTTTTCGAGCTGAATAAATATGTTACATTGAATAAAAACACGAAAAATATACCCAGTTTGGCAGAAAAGTAACTTATCTTGCTTTTGATAACATTTATTTGTTATATATTTGTTTTTTGACAACTTTTTCGAATCTATGTGTACAGTAATACAAACACCAAAAAACATATTAAAAAATAAAAGATATGTAAAAAAGGTATAAACAGAAAATAAATAATAAAAAGATTAATAGAAAAAACAAAGGAATGTTCTTTAGAAATAAGAAAATAGAGAAATGTGTAGAAAAATAAACAGACAAATGGCAAAGCAAAAGTACAAATATAAAAATAAACAGACAAATGGCAAAGCAAAAGTACAAATATAAAAATAAACAGACAAATGGCAAAGCAAAAGTACAAATATAAAAATAAACAGACAAATGGCAAAGCAAAAGTACAAATATAAAAATAAACAGAAAAATGGCAAAGCAAAAGTACAAATATAAAAATAAACAGACAAATGGCAAAGCAAAAGTACAAATATAAAAATAAACAGACAAATGGCAAAGCAAAAGTACAAATATAAAAATAAACAGACAAATGGGAAAGCAAAAGTACAAATATAAAAATAAACAGACAAATGGCAAAGCAAAAGTACAAATATAAAAAAAAACAGACAAATGGCAAAGCAAAAGTACAGATATAAAAATAAACAGACAAATGGCAAAGCAAAAGTACAAATATAAAAATAAACAGACAAATGGCAAAGCAAAAGTACAAATATAAAAATACACAGACAAATGGCAAAGCAAAAGTACAAATATAAAAATAAATAGACAAGTGGCAAAGCAAAACTACAAATATACAAATAAACAGACAAATGGCAAAGCAAAAGTACAAATATAAAAATAAACAGACAAATGGCAAAGCAAAAGTACAAATATAAAAATAAACAGACAAATGGCAAAGCAAAAGTACAAATATAAAAATACACAGACAAATGGCAAAGCAAAAGTACAAATATAAAAATAAACAGACAAATGGCAAAGCAAAAGTACAAATATACAAATAAACAGACAAATGGCAAAGCAAAAGTACAAATATAAAAAAAACAGACAAATGGCAAAGCAAAAGTACAAATATAAACATAAACAGACAAATGGCAAAGCAAAAGTACAAATATAAAAATACACAGACAAATGGCAAAGTAAAAGTACAAATATAAAAATAAACAGACAAATGGCAAAGCAAAAGTACAAATATAAAAATAAACAGACAAATGGCAAAGCAAAAGTACAAATATAAAAATAAACAGACAAATGGCAAAGCAAAAGTACAAATATAAAAATAAACAGACAAATGCCAAAGCAAAAGTACAAATATAAAAATAAACAGACAAATGGCAAAGCAAAAGTACAAATATAAAAATAAACAGACAAATGGCAAAGCAAAAGTACAAATATAAAAATAAACAGACAAATGGCAAAGCAAAAGTACAAATATATAAATAAACACAAAAATGGCAAAGCAAAAGTAGAAATATTAAAATAAACAGACAAATGGAAAAGCAAAAGTACAAATATAAAAATAAACAGACAAATGGCAAAGCAAAAGTACAAATATAAAAATAAACAGACAAATGGCAAAGCAAACGTACAAATATAAAAATGAACAGACAAATGGCAAAGCAAAAGTACAAATATAAAAATGAACAGACAAATGGCAAAGTAAAAGTACAAATATAAAAATAAACAGACAAATGGCAAAGTAAAAGCACAAATATAGAAATAAATAGAAAAATGTAAAAGCAAAAGTACAAATATAAAAATAAACAGACAAATGTCAAAGCAAAAGTACAAATATAAAAATAAACAAACAAATGGCAAAGCAAAAGTACAAATATAAAAATAAACAGACAAATGGCAAAGCAAAAGTACAAATATAAAAATAAACAGACAAATGGCAAAGCAAAAGTACAAATATAAAAATAAACAGACAAATGGCAAAGCAAAAGTACAAATATAAAAATAAACAGACAAATGGCAAAGCAAAAGTACAAATATAAAAATAAACAGACAAATGGCAAAGCAAAAGTACAAATATAAAAATAAACAGACAAATGGCAAAGCAAAAGTACAAATATAAAAATAAACAGACAAATGGCAAAGCAAAAGTAGAAATATAAAAATAAACAGACAAATGGCAAAGCAAAAGTACAAATATAAAAATAAACAGACAAATGGCAAAGCAAAAGTACAAATATAAAAATAAACAGACAAATGGCAAAGCACAAGTAGAAATATAAAAATAAACAGACAAATGGCAAAGCAAAAGTACAAATATAAAAATAAACAGACAAATGGCAAAGCTAAAGTAGAAATATAAAAATAAACAGACAAATCGCAAAGTAAAAGTACAAATATAAAAATAAACAGACAAATGGCAAAGCAAAAGTACAAATATAAAAATAAACAGACAAATGGCAAAGCAAAAGTACAAATATAAAAATAAACAGACAAATGGCAAAGCAAAAGTACAAATATACAAATAAACAGACAAATGGCAAAGCAAAAGTACAAATATAAAAATGAACAGACAAATGGCAAAGTAAAAGTACAAATATAAAAATAAACAGACAAATGGCAAAGTAAAAGCACAAATATAAAAATAAACAGACAAATGGCAAAGCAAAAGTACAAATATAAAAATGAACAGACAAATGGCAAAGCAAAAGTACAAATATATAAATAAACAGACAAATGGCAAAGCAAAAGTACAAATATAAAAATGAACAGACAAATGGCAAAGCAAAAGTACAAATATAAAAATAAACAGACAAATGGCAAAGCAAAAGTACAAATATAAAAATAAACAGACAAATTGCAAAGCAAAAGTAGAAATATAAAAATAAACAGACAAATGGCAAAGCAAAAGTACAAAAATAAAAATAAACAGACAAATGGCAAAGCAAAATTACAGATATAAAAATAAACAGACAAATGGCAAAGCAAAAGTACAAATATAAAAATAAACAGACAAATGGCAAAGCAAAAGTACAAATATAAAAATACACAGACAAATGGCAAAGCAAAAGTACAAATATAAAATTAAACAGACAAATGGCAAAGCAAAAGTACAAATATACAAATAAACAGACAAATGGCAAAGCAAAAGTACAAATATAAAAATAAACAGACAAATGGCAAAGCAAAAGTACAAATATAGAAATAAACAGACAAATGGCAAAGCAAAAGTACAAATATAAAAATACACAGACAAATAACAAAGCAAAAGTACAAATATAAAAATAAAAAGACAAATGGCAAAGCAAAAGTACAAATACACAAATAAACAGACAAATGGCAAAGCAAAAGTACAAATATAAAAATAAACAGACAAATGGCAAAGCAAAAGTACAAATATAAAAATAAACAGACAAATGGCAAAGCAAAAGTACAAATATAAAAATACACAGACAAATGGCAAAGTAAAAGTACAAATATAAAAATAAACAGACAAATGGCAAAGCAAAAGTACAAATATAAAAATAAACAGACAAATGGCAAAGCAAAAGTAAAATATAAAAATAAACAGACAAATGGCAAAGCAAAAGTACAAATAAACAAATAAACAGACAAATGGCAAAGCAAAAGTACAAATATAAAAATGAACAGACAAATGGCAAAGTAAAAGTACAAATATAAAAATAAACAGACAAATGGCAAAGTAAAAGCACAAATATAAAAATAAACAGACAAATGGCAAAGCAAAAGTACAAATATAAAAATGAACAGACAAATGGCAAAGCAAAAGTACAAATATATAAATAAACAGTCAAATGGCAAAGCAAAAGTACAAATATAAAAATGAACAGACAAATGGCAAAGCAAAAGTACAAATATAAAAATAAACAGACAAATGGCAAAGCAAAAGTACAAATATAAAAATAAACAGACAAATTGCAAAGCAAAAGTAGAAATATAAAAATAAACAGACAAATGGCAAAGCAAAAGTACAAATATAAAAATAAACAGACAAATGGCAAAGCAAAATTACAGATATAAAAATAAACAGACAAATGGCAAAGCAAAAGTACAAATATAAAAATAAACAGACAAATGGCAAAGCAAAAGTACAAATATAAAAATACACAGACAAATGGCAAAGCAAAAGTACAAATATAAAATTAAACAGACAAATGGCAAAGCAAAAGTACAAATATACAAATAAACAGACAAATGGCAAAGCAAAAGTACAAATATAAAAATAAACAGACAAATGGCAAAGCAAAAGTACAAATATAGAAATAAACAGACAAATGGCAAAGCAAAAGTACAAATATAAAAATACACAGACAAATAACAAGGCAAAAGTACAAATATAAAAATAAAAAGACAAATGGCAAAGCAAAAGTACAAATACACAAATAAACAAACAAATGGCAAAGCAAAAGTACAAATATAAAAATAAACAGACAAATGGCAAAGCAAAAGTACAAATATAAAAATAAACAGACAAATGGCAAAGCAAAAGTACAAATATAAAAATACACAGACAAATGGCAAAGTAAAAGTACAAATATAAAAATAAACAGACAAATGGCAAAGCAAAAGTACAAATATAAAAATAAACAGACAAATGGCAAAGCAAAAGTACAAATATAAAAATAAACAGACAAATGGCAAAGCAAAAGTACAAATATAAAAATAAACAGACAAATGGCAAAGCAAAAGTACAAATATTAAAATAAACAGACAAATGGCAAAGCAAAAGTACAAACATAAAAATAAACAGACAAATGGCAAAGCAAAAGTACAAATATAAAAATAAACAGACAAATGGCAAAGCAAAAGTACAAATATAAAAATAAACAGACAAATGGCAAAGCAAAAGTACAAATATAAAAATTAACAGACAAATGGCAAAGCAAAAGTACAAATATAAAAATAAACAGACAAATGGCAAAGCAAAAGTACAAATATAAAAATAAACAGCAAATGGCAAAGCAAAAGTACAAATATAAAAATAAACAGACAAATGGCAAAGCAAAAGTACAAATATAAAAATAAACAGACAAATGGCAAAGCAAAAGTACAAATATAAAAATAAACAGACAAATGGCAAAGCAAAAGTACAAATATAAAAATACACAGACAAATGGCAAAGCAAAAGTACAAATATAAAAATAAACAGACAAATGGCAAAGCAAAAGTACAAATATACAAAAAAACAGACAAATGGCAAAGCAAAAGTACAAATATAAAAATGAACAGACAAATGGCAAAGTAAAAGTACAAATATAAAAATAAACAGACAAATGGCAAAGTAAAAGCACACATATAAAAATAAACAGAAAAATGGCAAAGCAAAAGTACAAATATAAAAATAAACAGACAAATGGCAAAGCAAAAGTACAAATATAAAAATAAACAGACAAATGGCAAAGCAAAAGTACAAATATAAAAATAAACAGACAAATGGCAAAGCAAAAGTACAAATATAAAAATAAACAGACAAATGGCAAAGCAAAAGTACAAATATAAAAATGAACAGACAAATGGCAAAGCAAAAGTACAAATATAAAAATAAACAGCAAATGGCAAAGCAAAAGTACAAATATAAAAATAAACAGACAAATGGCAAAGCAAAAGTACAAATATAAAAACAAACAGACAAATGGCAAAGCAAAAGTAGAAATATAAAAATAAACAGACAAATGGCAAAGCAAAAGTACAAATATAAAAATAAACAGACAAATGGCAAAGCAAAAGTACAAATATAAAAATAAACAGACAAATGGCAAAGCAAAAGTACAGATATAAAAATAAACGGCAAATGCAAAGCAAAAGTACAAATATAAAAATAAACGGCAAATGCAAAGCAAAAGTACAAATATAAAAATAAACAGACAAATGGCAAAGCAAAAGTACAAATATAAAAATAAACGGCAAATGCAAAGCAAAAGTACAAATATAAAAATAAACGGAAAATGCAAAGCAAAAGTACAAATATAAAAATAAACAGACAAATGGCAAAGCAAAAGTACAAATATAAAAATAAACGGAAAATGCAAAGCAAAAGTACAAATATAAAAAAAAACAGACATATGGCAAAGCAAAAGTACAAATATAAAAATAAACGGAAAATGCAAAGCAAAAGTACAAATATAAAAATAAACAGACAAATGGCAAAGCAAAAGTACAAATATAAAAATAAACGGCAAATGCAAAGCAAAAGTACAAATATAAAAATACACAGACAAATGGCAAAGCAAAAGTACAAATATAAAAATAAACGGCAAATGCAAAGCAAAAGTACAAATATAAAAATAAACAGACAAATGGCAAAGCAAAAGTACAAATATAAAAATAAACAGACAAATGGCAAAGCAAAAGTACAAATATAAAAATAAACAGACAAATGGCAAAGCAAAAGTACAAATATAAAAATAAACAGACAAATGGCAAAGCAAAAGTACAAATATAAAAATAAACGGCAAATGCAAAGCAAAAGTACAAATATAAAAATAAACGGCAAATGCAAAGCAAAAGTACAAATATAAAAATAAACAGACAAATGGCAAAGCAAAAGTACAAATATAAAAATAAACGGAAAATGCAAAGCAAAAGTACAAATATAAAAATAAACAGACAAATGGCAAAGCAAAAGTACAAATATAAAAATAAACGGCAAATGCAAAGCAAAAGTACAAATATAAAAATAAACGGCAAATGCAAAGCAAAAGTACAAATATAAAAATAAACAGACAAATGGCAAAGCAAAAGTACAAATATAAAAATGAACAGACAAATGGCAAAGCAAAAGTACAAATATAAAAATAAACAGCAAATGGCAAAGCAAAAGTACAAATATAAAAATAAACAGACAAATGGCAAAGCAAAAGTACAAATATAAAAACAAACAGACAAATGGCAAAGCAAAAGTAGAAATATAAAAATAAACAGACAAATGGCAAAGCAAAAGTACAAATATAAAAATAAACAGACAAATGGCAAAGCAAAAGTACAAATATAAAAATAAACAGACAAATGGCAAAGCAAAAGTACAAATAGAAAAATAAACGGCAAATGCAAAGCAAAAGTACAAATATAAAAATAAACGGCAAATGCAAAGCAAAAGTACAAATATAAAAATAAACAGACAAATGGCAAAGCAAAAGTACAAATATAAAAATAAACGGCAAATGCAAAGAAAAAGTACAAATATAAAAATAAACGGAAAATGCAAAGCAAAAGTACAAATATAAAAATAAACAGACAAATGGCAAAGCAAAAGTACAAATATAAAAATAAACGGAAAATGCAAAGCAAAAGTACAAATATAAAAATAAACAGACAAATGGCAAAGCAAAAGTACAAATATAAAAATAAACGGAAAATGCAAAGCAAAAGTACAAATATAAAAATAAACAGACAAATGGCAAAGCAAAAGTACAAATATAAAAATAAACGGCAAATGCAAAGCAAAAGTACAAATATAAAAATAAACAGACAAATGGCAAAGCAAAAGTACAAATATAAAAATAAACGGAAAATGCAAAGCAAAAGTACAAATATAAAAATAAACAGACAAATGGCAAAGCAAAAGTACAAATATAAAAATAAACAGACAAATGGCAAAGCAAAAGTACAAATATAAAAATAAACAGACAAATGGCAAAGCAAAAGTACAAATATAAAAATAAACAGACAAATGGCAAAGCAAAAGTACAAATATAAAAATAAACGGCAAATGCAAAGCAAAAGTACAAATATAAAAATAAACGGCAAATGCAAAGCAAAAGTACAAATATAAAAATAAACAGACAAATGGCAAAGCAAAAGTACAAATATAAAAATAAACGGAAAATGCAAAGCAAAAGTACAAATATAAAAATAAACAGACAAATGGCAAAGCAAAAGTACAAATATAAAAATAAACGGCAAATGCAAAGCAAAAGTACAAATATAAAAATAAACGGCAAATGCAAAGCAAAAGTACAAATATAAAAATAAACAGACAAATGGCAAAGCAAAAGTACAAATATAAAAATAAACGGCAAATGCAAAGCAAAAGTACAAATATAAAAATAAACGGCAAATGCAAAGCAAAAGTACAAATATAAAAATAAACAGACAAATGGCAAAGCAAAAGTACAAATATAAAAATAAACGGCAAAGGCAAAGCAAAAGTACAAATATAAAAATAAACAGACAAATGGCAAAGCAAAAGTACAAATATAAAAATAAACAGACAAATGGCAAAGCAAAAGTACAAATATAAAAATAAACGGCAAATGCAAAGCAAAAGTACAAATATAAAAATAAACGGCAAATGCAAAGCAAAAGTACAAATATAAAAATAAACGGCAAATGCAAAGCAAAAGTACAAATATAAAAATAAACGGCAAATGCAAAGCAAAAGTACAAATATAAAAATAAACAGACAAATGGCAAAGCAAAAGTACAAATATAAAAATAAACGGCAAATGCAAAGCAAAAGTACAAATATAAAAATAAACAGACAAATGGCAAAGCAAAAGTACAAATATAAAAATAAACGGCAAATGCAAAGCAAAAGTACAAATATAAAAATAAACGGCAAATGCAAAGCAAAAGTACAAATATAAAAATAAACAGACAAATGGCAAAGCAAAAGTACAAATATAAAAATAAACGGCAAATGCAAAGCAAAAGTACAAATATAAAAATAAACGGCAAATGCAAAGCAAAAGTACAAATATAAAAATAAACAGACAAATGGCAAAGCAAAAGTACAAATATAAAAATAAACGGCAAATGCAAAGCAAAAGTACAAATATAAAAATAAACGGCAAATGCAAAGCAAAAGTACAAATATAAAAATAAACAGACAAATGGCAAAGCAAAAGTACAAATATAAAAATAAACGGCAAATGCAAAGCAAAAGTACAAATATAAAAATAAACGGCAAATGCAAAGCAAAAGTACAAATATAAAAATAAACGGCAAATGCAAAGCAAAAGTACAAATATAAAAATAAACGGCAAATGCAAAGCAAAAGTACAAATATAAAAATAAACAGACAAATGGCAAAGCAAAAGTACAAATATAAAAATAAACGGCAAATGCAAAGCAAAAGTACAAATATAAAAATAAACGGCAAATGCAAAGCAAAAGTACAAATATAAAAATAAACGGCAAATGCAAAGCAAAAGTACAAATATAAAAATAAACAGACAAATGGCAAAGCAAAAGTACAAATATAAAAATAAACGGCAAATGCAAAGCAAAAGTACAAATATAAAAATAAACGGCAAATGCAAAGCAAAAGTACAAATATAAAAATAAACGGCAAATGCAAAGCAAAAGTACAAATATAAAAATAAACGGCAAATGCAAAGCAAAAGTACAAATATAAAAAAAAACAGACAAATGGCAAAGCAAAAGTACAAATATAAAAATAAACGGCAAATGCAAAGCAAAAGTACAAATATAAAAATAAACGGCAAATGCAAAGCAAAAGTACAAATATAAAAATAAACAGACAAATGGCAAAGCAAAAGTACAAATATAAAAATAAACGGCAAATGCAAAGCAAAAGTACAAATATAAAAATAAACGGCAAATGCAAAGCAAAAGTACAAATATAAAAATAAACGGCAAATGCAAAGCAAAAGTACAAATATAAAAATAAACGGCAAATGCAAAGCAAAAGTACAAATATAAAAATAAACAGACAAATGGCAAAGCAAAAGTACAAATATAAAAATAAACGGCAAATGCAAAGCAAAAGTACAAATATAAAAATAAACAGACAAATGGCAAAGCAAAAGTACAAATATAAAAATAAACAGACAAATGGCAAAGCAAAAGTACAAATATAAAAATAAACGGCAAATGCAAAGCAAAAGTACAAATATAAAAATAAACGGCAAATGCAAAGCAAAAGTACAAATATAAAAATAAACGGCAAATGCAAAGCAAAAGTACAAATATAAAAATAAACGGCAAATGCAAAGCAAAAGTACAAATATAAAAATAAACAGACAAATGGCAAAGCAAAAGTACAAATATAAAAATAAACGGCAAATGCAAAGCAAAAGTACAAATATAAAAATAAACGGCAAATGCAAAGCAAAAGTACAAATATAAAAATAAACAGACAAATGGCAAAGCAAAAGTACAAATATAAAAATAAACGGCAAATGCAAAGCAAAAGTACAAATATAAAAATAAACGGCAAATGCAAAGCAAAAGTACAAATATAAAAATAAACGGCAAATGCAAAGCAAAAGTACAAATATAAAAATAAACGGCAAATGCAAAGCAAAAGTACAAATATAAAAATAAACAGACAAATGGCAAAGCAAAAGTACAAATATAAAAATAAACGGCAAATGCAAAGCAAAAGTACAAATATAAAAATAAACAGACAAATGGCAAAGCAAAAGTACAAATATAAAAATAAACAGACAAATGGCAAAGCAAAAGTACAAATATAAAAATAAACGGCAAATGCAAAGCCAAAGTACAAATATAAAAATAAACGGCAAATGCAAAGCAAAAGTACAAATATAAAAATAAACGGCAAATGCAAAGCAAAAGTACAATTATAAAAATAAACGGCAAATGCAAAGCAAAAGTACAAATATAAAAATAAACAGACAAATGGCAAAGCAAAAGTACAAATATAAAAATAAACAGACAAATGGCAAAGCAAAAGTACAAATATAAAAATAAACAGACAAATGGCAAAGCAAAAGTACAAATATAAAAATAAACGGCAAATGCAAAGCAAAAGTACAAATATAAAAATAAACAGACAAATGGCAAAGCAAAAGTACAAATATAAAAATAAACAGACAAATGGCAAAGCAAAAGTACAAATATAAAAATAAACAGACAAATGGCAAAGCAAAAGTACAAATATAAAAATAAACGGCAAATGCAAAGCAAAAGTACAAATATAAAAATAAACAGACAAATGGCAAAGCAAAAGTACAAATATAAAAATAAACAGACAAATGGCAAAGCAAAAGTACAAATATAAAAATAAACAGACAAATGGCAAAGCAAAAGTACAAATATAAAAATAAACGGCAAATGCAAAGCAAAAGTACAAATATAAAAATAAACAGACAAATGGCAAGGCAAAAGTACAAATATAAAAATAAACAGACAAATGCCAAAGCAAAAGTACAAATATAAAAATAAACGGCAAATGCAAAGCAAAAGTACAAATATAAAAATAAACAGACAAATGCAAAGCAAAAGTACAAATATAAAAATAAACAGACAAATGGCAAAGCAAAAGTACAAATATAAAAATAAACGGCAAATGCAAAGCAAAAGTACAAATATAAAAATAAACAGACAAATGGCAAAGCAAAAGTACAAATATAAAAATAAACGGCAAATGCAAAGCAAAAGTACAAATATAAAAATAAACAGACAAATGGCAAAGCAAAAGTACAAATATAAAAATAAACAGACAAATGGCAAAGCAAAAGTACAAATATAAAAATAAACGGCAAATGCAAAGCAAAAGTACAAATATAAAAATAAACAGACAAATGGCAAAGCAAAAGTACAAATATAAAAATAAACGGCAAATGCAAAGCAAAAGTACAAATATAAAAATAAACAGACAAATGGCAAAGCAAAAGTACAAATATAAAAATAAACAGACAAATGGCAAAGCAAAAGTACAAATATAAAAATAAACGGCAAATGCAAAGCAAAAGTACAAATATAAAAATAAACAGACAAATGGCAAAGCAAAAGTACAAATATAAAAATAAACGGCCAATGCAAAGCAAAAGTACAAATATAAAAATAAACAGACAAATGGCAAAGCAAAAGTACAAATATAAAAATAAACAGACAAATGGCAAAGCAAAAGTACAAATATAAAAATAAACAGACAAATGGCAAAGCAAAAGTACAAATATAAAAATAAACGGCAAATGCAAAGCAAAAGTACAAATATAAAAATAAACAGACAAAATGCAAAGCAAAAGTACAAATATAAAAATAAACGGCAAATGCAAAGCAAAAGTACAAATATAAAAATAAACAGACAAATCGCAAAGCAAAAGTACAAATATAAAAATAAATGGCAAATGCAAAGCAAAAGTACAAATATAAAAATAAACAGACAAATGGCAAAGCAAAAGTACAAATATAAAAATAAACGGCAAATGCAAAGCAAAAGTACAAATATAAAAATAAACAGACAAATGGCAAAGCAAAAGTACAAATATAAAAATAAACGGCAAATGCAAAGCAAAAGTACAAATATAAAAATAAACAGACAAATGGAAAAGCAAAAGTACAAATATAAAAATAAACGGCAAATGCAAAGCAAAAGTACAAATATAAAAATAAACGGCAAATGCAAAGCAAAAGTACAAATATAAAAATAAACAGACAAATGGCAAAGCAAAAGTAGAAATATAAAAATAAACGGCAAATGCAAAGCAAAAGTACAAATATAAAAATAAACAGACAAATGGCAAAGCAAAAGTACAAATATAAAAATAAACAGAGAAATGGCAAAGCAAAAGTAGAAATATAAAAATAAACAGACAAATGGCAAAGCAAAAGTACAAATATAAAAATAAACAGACAAATGGCAAAGCAAAAGTACAAATATAAAAATAAACAGACAAATGGCAAAGCAAAAGTACAAATATAAAAATAAACAGACAAATGGCAAAGCAAAAGTACAAATATAAAAATAAACGGCAAATGCAAAGCAAAAGTACAAATATAAAAATAAACGGCAAATGCAAAGCAAAACTACAAATATAAAAATAAACAGACAAATGGCAAAGCAAAAGTACAAATATAAAAATAAACGGCAAATGCAAAGCAAAAGTACAAATATAAAAATAAACGGCAAATGCAAAGCAAAAGTACAAATATAAAAATAAACAGACAAATGGCAAAGCAAAAGTACAAATATAAAAATAAACAGACAAATGGCAAAGCAAAAGTACAAATATAAAAATAAACAGACAAATGGCAAAGCAAAAGTACAAATATAAAAATAAACGGCAAATGCAAAGCAAAAGTACAAATATAAAAATAAACAGACAAAATGCAAAGCAAAAGTACAAATATAAAAATAAACGGCAAATGCAAAGCAAAAGTACAAATATAAAAATAAACAGACAAATCGCAAAGCAAAAGTACAAATATAAAAATAAATGGCAAATGCAAAGCAAAAGTACAAATATAAAAATAAACAGACAAATGGCAAAGCAAAAGTACAAATATAAAAATAAACGGCAAATGCAAAGCAAAAGTACAAATATAAAAATAAACAGACAAATGGCAAAGCAAAAGTACAAATATAAAAATAAACGGCAAATGCAAAGCAAAAGTACAAATATAAAAATAAACAGACAAATGGAAAAGCAAAAGTACAAATATAAAAATAAACGGCAAATGCAAAGCAAAAGTACAAATATAAAAATAAACGGCAAATGCAAAGCAAAAGTACAAATATAAAAATAAACAGACAAATGGCAAAGCAAAAGTAGAAATATAAAAATAAACGGCAAATGCAAAGCAAAAGTACAAATATAAAAATAAACAGACAAATGGCAAAGCAAAAGTACAAATATAAAAATAAACAGAGAAATGGCAAAGCAAAAGTAGAAATATAAAAATAAACAGACAAATGGCAAAGCAAAAGTACAAATATAAAAATAAACAGACAAATGGCAAAGCAAAAGTACAAATATAAAAATAAACAGACAAATGGCAAAGCAAAAGTACAAATATAAAAATAAACAGACAAATGGCAAAGCAAAAGTACAAATATAAAAATAAACGGCAAATGCAAAGCAAAAGTACAAATATAAAAATAAACGGCAAATGCAAAGCAAAACTACAAATATAAAAATAAACAGACAAATGGCAAAGCAAAAGTACAAATATAAAAATAAACGGCAAATGCAAAGCAAAAGTACAAATATAAAAATAAACGGCAAATGCAAAGCAAAAGTACAAATATAAAAATAAACAGACAAATGGCAAAGCAAAAGTACAAATATAAAAATAAACAGACAAATGGCAAAGCAAAAGTAGAAATATAAAAATAAACAGACAAATGGCAAAGCAAAAGTACAAATATAAAAATAAACAGACAAATGGCAAACCAAAAGTACAAATATAAAAATAAACAGACAAATGGCAAAGCAAAAGTACAAATATAAAAATAAACGGCAAATGCAAAGCAAAAGTACAAATATAAAAATAAACGGCAAATGCAAAGCAAAAGTACAAATATAAAAATAAACGGCAAATGCAAAGCAAAAGTACAAATATAAAAATAAACGGCAAATGCAAAGCAAAAGTACAAATATAAAAATAAACAGACAAATGCAAAGCAAAAGTACAAATATAAAAATAAACAGACAAATGGCAAAGCAAAAGTACAAATATAAAAATAAACGGAAAATGCAAAGCAAAAGTACAAATATAAAAATAAACAGACAAATGGCAAAGCAAAAGTACAAATATAAAAATAAACGGCAAATGCAAAGCAAAAGTACAAATATAAAAATAAACAGACAAATTGCAAAGCAAAAGTACAAATATAAAAATAAACAGACAAATGGCAAAGCAAAAGTACAAATATAAAAAATAAACGGCAAATGCAAAGCAAAAGTACAAATATAAAAATAAACAGACAAATGCAAAGCAAAAGTACAAATATAAAAATAAACAGACAAATGGCAAAGCAAAAGTACAAATATAAAAATAAACGGCAAATGCAAAGCAAAAGTACAAATATAAAAATAAACAGACAAATGGCAAAGCAAAAGTACAAATATAAAAATAAACGGCAAATGCAAAGCAAAAGTACAAATATAAAAATAAACAGACAAATGGCAAAGCAAAAGTCCAAATATAAAAATAAACGGCAAATGCAAAGCAAAAGTACAAATATAAAAATAAACAGACAAATGGCAAAGCAAAAGTACAAATATAAAAATAAACGGCAAATGCAAAGCAAAAGTACAAATATAAATATAAACAGACAAATGGCAAAGCAAAAGTACAAATATAAAAATAAACAGACAAATGGCAAAGCAAAAGTACAAATATAAAAATAAACAGACAAATGGCAAAGCAAAAGTAAAAATATAAAAATAAACGGCAAATGCAAAGCAAAAGTACAAATATAAAAATAAACAGACAAATGGCAAAGCAAAAGTACAAATATAAAAATAAACGGCAAATGCAAAGCAAAAGTACAAATATAAAAATAAACAGACAAATGGCAAAGCAAAAGTACAAATATAAAAATAAACGGCAAATGCAAAGCAAAAGTACAAATATAAAAATAAACAGACAAATGGCAAAGCAAAAGTACAAATATAAAAATAAACGGCAAATGCAAAGCAAAAGTACAAATATAAAAATAAACAGACAAATGGCAAAGCAAAAGTACAAATATAAAAATAAACGGCAAATGCAAAGCAAAAGTACAAATATAAAAATAAACAGACAAATGGCAAAGCAAAAGTACAAATATAAAAATAAACAGACAAATGGCAAAGCAAAAGTACAAATATAAAAATAAACAGACAAATGGCAAAGCAAAAGTACAAATATAAAAATAAACGGCAAATGCAAAGCAAAAGTACAAATATAAAAATAAACGGCAAATGCAAAGCAAAAGTACAAATATAAAAATAAACAGACAAATGGCAAAGCAAAAGTAGAAATATAAAAATAAACGGCAAATGCAAAGCAAAAGTACAAATATAAAAATAAACAGACAAATGGCAAAGCAAAAGTACAAATATAAAAATAAACAGAGAAATGGCAAAGCAAAAGTAGAAATATAAAAATAAACAGACAAATGGCAAAGCAAAAGTACAAATATAAAAATAAACAGACAAATGGCAAAGCAAAAGTACAAATATAAAAATAAACAGACAAATGGCAAAGCAAAAGTACAAATATAAAAATAAACAGACAAATGGCAAAGCAAAAGTACAAATATAAAAATAAACGGCAAATGCAAAGCAAAAGTACAAATATAAAAATAAACGGCAAATGCAAAGCAAAACTACAAATATAAAAATAAACAGACAAATGGCAAAGCAAAAGTACAAATATAAAAATAAACGGCAAATGCAAAGCAAAAGTACAAATATAAAAATAAACGGCAAATGCAAAGCAAAAGTACAAATATAAAAATAAACAGACAAATGGCAAAGCAAAAGTACAAATATAAAAATAAACAGACAAATGGCAAAGCAAAAGTAGAAATATAAAAATAAACAGACAAATGGCAAAGCAAAAGTACAAATATAAAAATAAACAGACAAATGGCAAACCAAAAGTACAAATATAAAAATAAACAGACAAATGGCAAAGCAAAAGTACAAATATAAAAATAAACGGCAAATGCAAAGCAAAAGTACAAATATAAAAATAAACGGCAAATGCAAAGCAAAAGTACAAATATAAAAATAAACGGCAAATGCAAAGCAAAAGTACAAATATAAAAATAAACGGCAAATGCAAAGCAAAAGTACAAATATAAAAATAAACAGACAAATGCAAAGCAAAAGTACAAATATAAAAATAAACAGACAAATGGCAAAGCAAAAGTACAAATATAAAAATAAACGGAAAATGCAAAGCAAAAGTACAAATATAAAAATAAACAGACAAATGGCAAAGCAAAAGTACAAATATAAAAATAAACGGCAAATGCAAAGCAAAAGTACAAATATAAAAATAAACAGACAAATTGCAAAGCAAAAGTACAAATATAAAAATAAACAGACAAATGGCAAAGCAAAAGTACAAATATAAAAAATAAACGGCAAATGCAAAGCAAAAGTACAAATATAAAAATAAACAGACAAATGCAAAGCAAAAGTACAAATATAAAAATAAACAGACAAATGGCAAAGCAAAAGTACAAATATAAAAATAAACGGCAAATGCAAAGCAAAAGTACAAATATAAAAATAAACAGACAAATGGCAAAGCAAAAGTACAAATATAAAAATAAACGGCAAATGCAAAGCAAAAGTACAAATATAAAAATAAACAGACAAATGGCAAAGCAAAAGTCCAAATATAAAAATAAACGGCAAATGCAAAGCAAAAGTACAAATATAAATATAAACAGACAAATGGCAAAGCAAAAGTACAAATATAAAAATAAACAGACAAATGGCAAAGCAAAAGTACAAATATAAAAATAAACAGACAAATGGCAAAGCAAAAGTAAAAATATAAAAATAAACGGCAAATGCAAAGCAAAAGTACAAATATAAAAATAAACAGACAAATGGCAAAGCAAAAGTACAAATATAAAAATAAACGGCAAATGCAAAGCAAAAGTACAAATATAAAAATAAACAGACAAATGGCAAAGCAAAAGTACAAATATAAAAATAAACGGCAAATGCAAAGCAAAAGTACAAATATAAAAATAAACAGACAAATGGCAAAGCAAAAGTACAAATATAAAAATAAACGGCAAATGCAAAGCAAAAGTACAAATATAAAAATAAACAGACAAATGGCAAAGCAAAAGTACAAATATAAAAATAAACGGCAAATGCAAAGCAAAAGTACAAATATAAAAATAAACAGACAAATGGCAAAGCAAAAGTACAAATATAAAAATAAACAGACAAATGGCAAAGCAAAAGTACAAATATAAAAATAAACAGACAAATGGCAAAGCAAAAGTACAAATATAAAAATAAACGGCAAATGCAAAGCAAAAGTACAAATATAAAAATAAACGGCAAATGCAAAGCAAAAGTACAAATATAAAAATAAACAGACAAATGGCAAAGCAAAAGTACAAATATAAAAATAAACGGCAAATGCAAAGCAAAAGTACAAATATAAAAATAAACAGACAAATGGCAAAGCAAAAGTACAAATATAAAAATAAACAGACAAATGGCAAAGCAAAAGTACAAATATAAAAATAAACGGCAAATGCAAAGCAAAAGTACAAATATAAAAATAAACAGACAAATGCAAAGCAAAAGTACAAATATAAAAATAAACAGACAAATGGCAAAGCAAAAGTACAAATATAAAAATAAACGGCAAATGCAAAGCAAAAGTACAAATATAAAAATAAACAGACAAATGGCAAAGCAAAAGTACAAATATAAAAATAAACGGCAAATGCAAAGCAAAAGTACAAATATAAAAATAAACAAAATGGCAAAGCAAAAGTACAAATATAAAAATAAACGGCAAATGCAAAGCAAAAGTACAAATATAAAAATAAACAGACAAATGGCAAAGCAAAAGTACAAATATAAAAATAAACGGCAAATGCAAAGCAAAAGTACAAATATAAATATAAACAGACAAATGGCAAAGCAAAAGTACAAATATAAAAATAAACAGACAAATGGCAAAGCAAAAGTACAAATATAAAAATAAACAGACAAATGGCAAAGCAAAAGTACAAATATAAAAATAAACGGCAAATGCAAAGCAAAAGTACAAATATAAAAATAAAAAGACAAATGGCAAAGCAAAAGTACAAATATAAAAATAAACGGCAAATGCAAAGCAAAAGTACAAATATAAAAATAAACAGACAAATGGCAAAGCAAAAGTACAAATATAAAAATAAACGGCAAATGCAAAGCAAAAGTACAAATATAAAAATAAACAGACAAATGGCAAAGCAAAAGTAAAAATATAAAAATAAACGGCAAATGCAAAGCAAAAGTACAAATATAAAAATAAACAGACAAATGGCAAAGCAAAAGTACAAATATAAAAATAAACGGCAAATGCAAAGCAAAAGTACAAATATAAAAATACACAGACAAATGGCAAAGCAAAAGTACAAATATAAAAATAAACAGACAAATGGCAAAGCAAAAGTACAAATATAAAAATAAACAGACAAATGGCAAAGCAAAAGTACAAATATAAAAATAAACGGCAAATGCAAAGCAAAAGTACAAATATAAAAATAAACGGCAAATGCAAAGCAAAAGTACAAATATAAAAATAAACAGACAAATGGCAAAGCAAAAGTACAAATATAAAAATAAACAGACAAATGGCAAAGCAAAAGTACAAATATAAAAATAAACAGACAAATGGCAAAGCAAAAGTACAAATATAAAAATAAACAGACAAATGGCAAAGCAAAAGTACAAATATAAAAATAAACGGCAAATGCAAAGCAAAAGTACAAATATAAAAATAAACGGCAAATGCAAAGCAAAAGTACAAATATAAAAATAAACAGACAAATGGCAAAGCAAAAGTACAAATATAAAAATAAACGGCAAATGCAAAGCAAAAGTACAAATATAAAAATAAACAGACAAATGGCAAAGCAAAAGTACAAATATAAAAATAAACGGCAAATGCAAAGCAAAAGTACAAATATAAAAAGAAACGGCAAATGCAGAGCAAAAGTACAAATATAAAAATAAACGGCAAATGCAAAGCAAAAGTACAAATATAAAAATAAACAGACAAATGGCAAAGCAAAAGTAGAAATATAAAAATAAACAGACAAATGGCAAAGCAAAAGTACAAATATAAAAATAAACGGCAAATGCAAAGCAAAAGTACAAATATAAAAATAAACGGCAAATGCAAAGCAAAAGTACAAATATAAAAATAAACGGCAAATGCAAAGCAAAAGTACAAATATAAAAATAAACAGACAAATGGCAAAGCAAAAGTACAAATATAAAAATAAACAGACAAATGGCAAAGCAAAAGTACAAATATAAAAATAAACAGACAAATGGCAAAGCAAAAGTACAAATATGAAAATAAACAGACAAATGGCAAAGCAAAAGTACAAATATAAAAATAAACGGCAAATGCAAAGCAAAAGTACAAATATAAAAATAAACGGCAAATGCAAAGCAAAAGTACAAATATAAAAATAAACAGACAAATGCAAAGCAAAAGTACAAATATAAAAATACACAGACAAATGCAAAGCAAAAGTACAAATACAAAAATAAACGGCAAATGCAAAGCAAAAGTACAAATATAAAAATAAACAGACAAATGCAAAGCAAAAGTACAAATATAAAAATACACAGACAAATGCAAAGCAAAAGTACAAATATAAAAATAAACGGCAAATGCAAAGCAAAAGTACAAATATAAAAATAAACAGACAAATGGCAAAGCAAAAGTACAAATATAAAAATAAACAGACAAATGGCAAAGCAAATATAGAAATATAAAAATAAACAGACAAATGGCAAAGCAAAAGTACAAATATAAAAATAAACAGACAAATGGCAAAGCAAAAGTAGAAATATAAAAATAAACAGACAAATGGCAAAGCAAAAGTACAAATATAAAAATAAACAGACAAATGGCAAAGCAAAAGTACAAATATGAAAATAAACAGACAAATGGCAAAGCAAAAGTACAAATATAAAAATAAACGGCAAATGCAAAGCAAAAGTACAAATATAAAAATAAACAGACAAATGGCAAAGCAAAAGTACAAATATAAAAATAAACGGCAAATGCAAAGCAAAAGTACAAATATAAAAATAAACAGACAAATGCAAAGCAAAAGTACAAATATAAAAATAAACAGACAAATAGCAAAGCAAAAGTACAAATATAAAAATAAACAGACAAATGGCAAAGCAAAAGTACAAATATAAAAATAAACAGACAAATGGCAAAGCAAAAGTACAAATATAAAAATAAACAGACAAATGGCAAAGCAAAAGTACAAATATAAAAATAAACGGCAAATGCAAAGCAAAAGTACAAATATAAAAATAAACGGCAAATGCAAAGCAAAAGTACAAATATAAAAATAAACGGCAAATGCAAAGCAAAAGTACAAATATAAAAATAAACAGACAAATGGCAAAGCGAAAGTAGAAATATAAAAATAAACAGACAAATGGCAAAGCAAAAGTACAAATATAAAAATAAACAGACAAATGGCAAAGCAAAAGTACAAATATGAAAATAAACAGACAAATGGCAAAGCAAAAGTACAAATATAAAAATAAACGGCAAATGCAAAGCAAAAGTACAAATATAAAAATAAACGGCAAATGCAAAGCAAAAGTACAAATATAAAAATAAACGGCAAATGCAAAGCAAAAGTACAAATATAAAAATAAACAGACAAATGCAAAGCAAAAGTACAAATATAAAAATAAACGGCAAATGCAAAGCAAAAGTACAAATATAAAAATAAACAGACAAATGCAAAGCAAAAGTACAAATATAAAAATACACAGACAAATGCAAAGCAAAAGTACAAATATAAAAATAAACGGCAAATGCAAAGCAAAAGTACAAATATAAAAATAAACAGACAAATGGCAAAGCAAAAGTACAAATATAAAAATAAACAGACAAATGGCAAAGCAAAAGTAGAAATATAAAAATAAACAGACAAATGGCAAAGCAAAAGTACAAATATAAAAATAAACAGACAAATGGCAAAGCAAAAGTAGAAATATAAAAATAAACAGACAAATGGAAAAGCAAAAGTACAAATATAAAAATAAACAGACAAATGGCAAAGCAAAAGTACAAATATGAAAATAAACAGACAAATGGCAAAGCAAAAGTACAAATATAAAAATAAACGGCAAATGCAAAGCAAAAGTACAAATATAAAAATAAACGGCAAATGCAAAGCAAAAGTACAAATATAAAAATAAACAGACAAATGCAAAGCAAAAGTACAAATATAAAAATAAACGGCAAATGCAAAGCAAAAGTACAAATATAAAAATAAACAGACAAATGCAAAGCAAAAGTACAAATATAAAAATACACAGACAAATGGCAAAGCAAAAGTACAAATATAAAAATAAACGGCAAATGCAAAGCAAAAGTACAAATATAAAAATAAACAGACAAATGGCAAAGCAAAAGTACAAATATAAAAATAAACGGCAAATGGCAAAGCAAAAGTACAAATATAAAAATAAACAGACAAATGGCAAAGCAAAAGTACAAATATAAAAATAAACGGCAAATGCAAAGCAAAAGTACAAATATAAAAATAAACAGACAAATGGCAAAGCAAAAGTACAAATATAAAAATAAACAGACAAATGGCAAAGCAAAAGTACAAATATAAAAATAAACGGCAAATGCAAAGCAAAAGTACAAATATAAAAATAAACAGACAAATGGCAAAGCAAAAGTACAAATATAAAAATAAACGGCAAATGCAAAGCAAAAGTACAAATATAAAAAGAAACGGCAAATGCAAAGCAAAAGTACAAATATAAAAATAAACGGCAAATGCAAAGCAAAAGTACAAATATAAAAATAAACAGACAAATGGCAAAGCAAAAGTAGAAATATAAAAATAAACAGACAAATGGCAAAGCAAAAGTACAAATATAAAAATAAACGGCAAATGCAAAGCAAAAGTACAAATATAAAAATAAACGGCAAATGCAAAGCAAAAGTACAAATATAAAAATAAACGGCAAATGCAAAGCAAAAGTACAAATATAAAAATAAACGGCAAATGCAAAGCAAAAGTACAAATATAAAAATAAACGGCAAATGCAAAGCAAAAGTACAAATATAAAAATAAACAGACAAATGGCAAAGCAAAAGTACAAATATAAAAATAAACAGACAAATGGCAAAGCAAAAGTACAAATATAAAAATAAACAGACAAATGGCAAAGCAAAAGTACAAATATAAAAATAAACAGACAAATGGCAAAGCAAAAGTACAAATATAAAAATAAACGGCAAATGCAAAGCAAAAGTACAAATATAAAAATAAACGGCAAATGCAAAGCAAAAGTACAAATATAAAAATAAACAGACAAATGCAAAGCAAAAGTACAAATATAAAAATAAACGGAAAATGCAAAGCAAAAGTACAAATATAAAAATAAACAGACAAATGCAAAGCAAAAGTACAAATATAAAAATACACAGACAAATGCAAAGGAAAAGTACAAATATAAAAATAAACGGCAAATGCAAAGCAAAAGTACAAATATAAAAATAAACAGACAAATGCAAAGCAAAAGTACAAATATAAAAATACACAGACAAATGCAAAGCAAAAGTACAAATATAAAAATAAACGGCAAATGCAAAGCAAAAGTACAAATATAAAAATAAACAGACAAATGGCAAAGCAAAAGTACAAATATAAAAATAAACAGACAAATGGCAAAGCAAAAGTAGAAATATAAAAATAAACAGACAAATGGCAAAGCAAAAGTACAAATATAAAAATAAACAGACAAATGGCAAAGCAAAAGTAGAAATATAAAAATAAACAGACAAATGGCAAAGCAAAAGTACAAATATAAAAATAAACAGACAAATGGCAAAGCAAAAGTACAAATATGAAAATAAACAGACAAATGGCAAAGCAAAAGTACAAATATAAAAATAAACGGCAAATGCAAAGCAAAAGTACAAATATAAAAATAAACGGCAAATGCAAAGCAAAAGTACAAATATAAAAATAAACAGACAAATGCAAAGCAAAAGTACAAATATAAAAATAAACGGCAAATGCAAAGCAAAAGTACAAATATAAAAATAAACAGACAAATGCAAAGCAAAAGTACAAATATAAAAATACACAGACAAATGCAAAGCAAAAGTACAAATATAAAAATAAACGGCAAATGCAAAGCAAAAGTACAAATATAAAAATAAACAGACAAATGGCAAAGCAAAAGTACAAATATAAAAATAAACGGCAAATGGCAAAGCAAAAGTACAAATATAAAAATAAACAGACAAATGGCAAAGCAAAAGTACAAATATAAAAATAAACAGACAAATGGCAAAGCAAAAGTACAAATATAAAAATAAACGGCAAATGCAAAGCAAAAGTACAAATATAAAAATAAACAGACAAATGGCAAAGCAAAAGTACAAATATAAAAATAAACGGCAAATGCAAAGCAAAAGTACAAATATAAATATAAACAGACAAATGGCAAAGCAAAAGTACAAATATAAAAATAAACAGACAAATGGCAAAGCAAAAGTACAAATATAAAAATAAACAGACAAATGGCAAAGCAAAAGTACAAATATAAAAATAAACGGCAAATGCAAAGCAAAAGTACAAATATAAAAATAAAAAGACAAATGGCAAAGCAAAAGTACAAATATAAAAATAAACGGCAAATGCAAAGCAAAAGTACAAATATAAAAATAAACAGACAAATGGCAAAGCAAAAGTACAAATATAAAAATAAACGGCAAATGCAAAGCAAAAGTACAAATATAAAAATAAACAGACAAATGGCAAAGCAAAAGTAAAAATATAAAAATAAACGGCAAATGCAAAGCAAAAGTACAAATATAAAAATAAACAGACAAATGGCAAAGCAAAAGTACAAATATAAAAATAAACGGCAAATGCAAAGCAAAAGTACAAATATAAAAATACACAGACAAATGGCAAAGCAAAAGTACAAATATAAAAATAAACAGACAAATGGCAAAGCAAAAGTACAAATATAAAAATAAACAGACAAATGGCAAAGCAAAAGTACAAATATAAAAATAAACGGCAAATGCAAAGCAAAAGTACAAATATAAAAATAAACGGCAAATGCAAAGCAAAAGTACAAATATAAAAATAAACAGACAAATGGCAAAGCAAAAGTACAAATATAAAAATAAACAGACAAATGGCAAAGCAAAAGTACAAATATAAAAATAAACAGACAAATGGCAAAGCAAAAGTACAAATATAAAAATAAACAGACAAATGGCAAAGCAAAAGTACAAATATAAAAATAAACGGCAAATGCAAAGCAAAAGTACAAATATAAAAATAAACGGCAAATGCAAAGCAAAAGTACAAATATAAAAATAAACAGACAAATGGCAAAGCAAAAGTACAAATATAAAAATAAACGGCAAATGCAAAGCAAAAGTACAAATATAAAAATAAACAGACAAATGGCAAAGCAAAAGTACAAATATAAAAATAAACGGCAAATGCAAAGCAAAAGTACAAATATAAAAAGAAACGGCAAATGCAGAGCAAAAGTACAAATATAAAAATAAACGGCAAATGCAAAGCAAAAGTACAAATATAAAAATAAACAGACAAATGGCAAAGCAAAAGTAGAAATATAAAAATAAACAGACAAATGGCAAAGCAAAAGTACAAATATAAAAATAAACGGCAAATGCAAAGCAAAAGTACAAATATAAAAATAAACGGCAAATGCAAAGCAAAAGTACAAATATAAAAATAAACGGCAAATGCAAAGCAAAAGTACAAATATAAAAATAAACAGACAAATGGCAAAGCAAAAGTACAAATATAAAAATAAACAGACAAATGGCAAAGCAAAAGTACAAATATAAAAATAAACAGACAAATGGCAAAGCAAAAGTACAAATATGAAAATAAACAGACAAATGGCAAAGCAAAAGTACAAATATAAAAATAAACGGCAAATGCAAAGCAAAAGTACAAATATAAAAATAAACGGCAAATGCAAAGCAAAAGTACAAATATAAAAATAAACAGACAAATGCAAAGCAAAAGTACAAATATAAAAATAAACGGCAAATGCAAAGCAAAAGTACAAATATAAAAATAAACAGACAAATGCAAAGCAAAAGTACAAATATAAAAATACACAGACAAATGCAAAGCAAAAGTACAAATACAAAAATAAACGGCAAATGCAAAGCAAAAGTACAAATATAAAAATAAACAGACAAATGCAAAGCAAAAGTACAAATATAAAAATACACAGACAAATGCAAAGCAAAAGTACAAATATAAAAATAAACGGCAAATGCAAAGCAAAAGTACAAATATAAAAATAAACAGACAAATGGCAAAGCAAAAGTACAAATATAAAAATAAACAGACAAATGGCAAAGCAAATATAGAAATATAAAAATAAACAGACAAATGGCAAAGCAAAAGTACAAATATAAAAATAAACAGACAAATGGCAAAGCAAAAGTAGAAATATAAAAATAAACAGACAAATGGCAAAGCAAAAGTACAAATATAAAAATAAACAGACAAATGGCAAAGCAAAAGTACAAATATGAAAATAAACAGACAAATGGCAAAGCAAAAGTACAAATATAAAAATAAACGGCAAATGCAAAGCAAAAGTACAAATATAAAAATAAACAGACAAATGGCAAAGCAAAAGTACAAATATAAAAATAAACGGCAAATGCAAAGCAAAAGTACAAATATAAAAATAAACAGACAAATGCAAAGCAAAAGTACAAATATAAAAATAAACAGACAAATGGCAAAGCAAAAGTACAAATATAAAAATAAACAGACAAATGGCAAAGCAAAAGTACAAATATAAAAATAAACAGACAAATGGCAAAGCAAAAGTACAAATATAAAAATAAACAGACAAATGGCAAAGCAAAAGTACAAATATAAAAATAAACGGCAAATGCAAAGCAAAAGTACAAATATAAAAATAAACAGACAAATGGCAAAGCAAAAGTACAAATATAAAAATAAACAGACAAATGGCAAAGCAAAAGTAGAAATATAAAAATAAACAGACAAATGGCAAAGCAAAAGTACAAATATAAAAATAAACAGACAAATGGCAAAGCAAAAGTAGAAATATAAAAATAAACAGACAAATGGAAAAGCAAAAGTACAAATATAAAAATAAACAGACAAATGGCAAAGCAAAAGTACAAATATGAAAATAAACAGACAAATGGCAAAGCAAAAGTACAAATATAAAAATAAACGGCAAATGCAAAGCAAAAGTACAAATATAAAAATAAACGGCAAATGCAAAGCAAAAGTACAAATATAAAAATAAACAGACAAATGCAAAGCAAAAGTACAAATATAAAAATAAACGGCAAATGCAAAGCAAAAGTACAAATATAAAAATAAACAGACAAATGCAAAGCAAAAGTACAAATATAAAAATACACAGACAAATGGCAAAGCAAAAGTACAAATATAAAAATAAACGGCAAATGCAAAGCAAAAGTACAAATATAAAAATAAACAGACAAATGGCAAAGCAAAAGTACAAATATAAAAATAAACGGCAAATGGCAAAGCAAAAGTACAAATATAAAAATAAACAGACAAATGGCAAAGCAAAAGTACAAATATAAAAATAAACGGCAAATGCAAAGCAAAAGTACAAATATAAAAATAAACAGACAAATGGCAAAGCAAAAGTACAAATATAAAAATAAACAGACAAATGGCAAAGCAAAAGTACAAATATAAAAATAAACGGCAAATGCAAAGCAAAAGTACAAATATAAAAATAAACAGACAAATGGCAAAGCAAAAGTACAAATATAAAAATAAACGGCAAATGCAAAGCAAAAGTACAAATATAAAAAGAAACGGCAAATGCAAAGCAAAAGTACAAATATAAAAATAAACGGCAAATGCAAAGCAAAAGTACAAATATAAAAATAAACAGACAAATGGCAAAGCAAAAGTAGAAATATAAAAATAAACAGACAAATGGCAAAGCAAAAGTACAAATATAAAAATAAACGGCAAATGCAAAGCAAAAGTACAAATATAAAAATAAACGGCAAATGCAAAGCAAAAGTACAAATATAAAAATAAACGGCAAATGCAAAGCAAAAGTACAAATATAAAAATAAACGGCAAATGCAAAGCAAAAGTACAAATATAAAAATAAACGGCAAATGCAAAGCAAAAGTACAAATATAAAAATAAACAGACAAATGGCAAAGCAAAAGTACAAATATAAAAATAAACAGACAAATGGCAAAGCAAAAGTACAAATATAAAAATAAACAGACAAATGGCAAAGCAAAAGTACAAATATAAAAATAAACAGACAAATGGCAAAGCAAAAGTACAAATATAAAAATAAACGGCAAATGCAAAGCAAAAGTACAAATATAAAAATAAACGGCAAATGCAAAGCAAAAGTACAAATATAAAAATAAACAGACAAATGCAAAGCAAAAGTACAAATATAAAAATAAACGGAAAATGCAAAGCAAAAGTACAAATATAAAAATAAACAGACAAATGCAAAGCAAAAGTACAAATATAAAAATACACAGACAAATGCAAAGGAAAAGTACAAATATAAAAATAAACGGCAAATGCAAAGCAAAAGTACAAATATAAAAATAAACAGACAAATGCAAAGCAAAAGTACAAATATAAAAATACACAGACAAATGCAAAGCAAAAGTACAAATATAAAAATAAACGGCAAATGCAAAGCAAAAGTACAAATATAAAAATAAACAGACAAATGGCAAAGCAAAAGTACAAATATAAAAATAAACAGACAAATGGCAAAGCAAAAGTAGAAATATAAAAATAAACAGACAAATGGCAAAGCAAAAGTACAAATATAAAAATAAACAGACAAATGGCAAAGCAAAAGTACAAATATAAAAATAAACGGCAAATGCAAAGCAAAAGTACAAATATAAAAATAAACAGACAAATGGCAAAGCAAAAGTACAAATATAAAAATAAACGGCAAATGCAAAGCAAAAGTACAAATATAAAAATAAACAGACAAATGGCAAAGCAAAAGTAAAAATATAAAAATAAACGGCAAATGCAAAGCAAAAGTACAAATATAAAAATAAACAGACAAATGGCAAAGCAAAAGTACAAATATAAAAATAAACGGCAAATGCAAAGCAAAAGTACAAATATAAAAATACACAGACAAATGGCAAAGCAAAAGTACAAATATAAAAATAAACAGACAAATGGCAAAGCAAAAGTACAAATATAAAAATAAACAGACAAATGGCAAAGCAAAAGTACAAATATAAAAATAAACGGCAAATGCAAAGCAAAAGTACAAATATAAAAATAAACGGCAAATGCAAAGCAAAAGTACAAATATAAAAATAAACAGACAAATGGCAAAGCAAAAGTACAAATATAAAAATAAACAGACAAATGGCAAAGCAAAAGTACAAATATAAAAATAAACAGACAAATGGCAAAGCAAAAGTACAAATATAAAAATAAACAGACAAATGGCAAAGCAAAAGTACAAATATAAAAATAAACGGCAAATGCAAAGCAAAAGTACAAATATAAAAATAAACGGCAAATGCAAAGCAAAAGTACAAATATAAAAATAAACAGACAAATGGCAAAGCAAAAGTACAAATATAAAAATAAACGGCAAATGCAAAGCAAAAGTACAAATATAAAAATAAACAGACAAATGGCAAAGCAAAAGTACAAATATAAAAATAAACGGCAAATGCAAAGCAAAAGTACAAATATAAAAAGAAACGGCAAATGCAGAGCAAAAGTACAAATATAAAAATAAACGGCAAATGCAAAGCAAAAGTACAAATATAAAAATAAACAGACAAATGGCAAAGCAAAAGTAGAAATATAAAAATAAACAGACAAATGGCAAAGCAAAAGTACAAATATAAAAATAAACGGCAAATGCAAAGCAAAAGTACAAATATAAAAATAAACGGCAAATGCAAAGCAAAAGTACAAATATAAAAATAAACGGCAAATGCAAAGCAAAAGTACAAATATAAAAATAAACAGACAAATGGCAAAGCAAAAGTACAAATATAAAAATAAACAGACAAATGGCAAAGCAAAAGTACAAATATAAAAATAAACAGACAAATGGCAAAGCAAAAGTACAAATATGAAAATAAACAGACAAATGGCAAAGCAAAAGTACAAATATAAAAATAAACGGCAAATGCAAAGCAAAAGTACAAATATAAAAATAAACGGCAAATGCAAAGCAAAAGTACAAATATAAAAATAAACAGACAAATGCAAAGCAAAAGTACAAATATAAAAATAAACGGCAAATGCAAAGCAAAAGTACAAATATAAAAATAAACAGACAAATGCAAAGCAAAAGTACAAATATAAAAATACACAGACAAATGCAAAGCAAAAGTACAAATACAAAAATAAACGGCAAATGCAAAGCAAAAGTACAAATATAAAAATAAACAGACAAATGCAAAGCAAAAGTACAAATATAAAAATACACAGACAAATGCAAAGCAAAAGTACAAATATAAAAATAAACGGCAAATGCAAAGCAAAAGTACAAATATAAAAATAAACAGACAAATGGCAAAGCAAAAGTACAAATATAAAAATAAACAGACAAATGGCAAAGCAAATATAGAAATATAAAAATAAACAGACAAATGGCAAAGCAAAAGTACAAATATAAAAATAAACAGACAAATGGCAAAGCAAAAGTAGAAATATAAAAATAAACAGACAAATGGCAAAGCAAAAGTACAAATATAAAAATAAACAGACAAATGGCAAAGCAAAAGTACAAATATGAAAATAAACAGACAAATGGCAAAGCAAAAGTACAAATATAAAAATAAACGGCAAATGCAAAGCAAAAGTACAAATATAAAAATAAACAGACAAATGGCAAAGCAAAAGTACAAATATAAAAATAAACGGCAAATGCAAAGCAAAAGTACAAATATAAAAATAAACAGACAAATGCAAAGCAAAAGTACAAATATAAAAATAAACAGACAAATGGCAAAGCAAAAGTACAAATATAAAAATAAACAGACAAATGGCAAAGCAAAAGTACAAATATAAAAATAAACAGACAAATGGCAAAGCAAAAGTACAAATATAAAAATAAACAGACAAATGGCAAAGCAAAAGTACAAATATAAAAATAAACGGCAAATGCAAAGCAAAAGTACAAATATAAAAATAAACGGCAAATGCAAAGCAAAAGTACAAATATAAAAATAAACGGCAAATGCAAAGCAAAAGTACAAATATAAAAATAAACAGACAAATGGCAAAGCGAAAGTAGAAATATAAAAATAAACAGACAAATGGCAAAGCAAAAGTACAAATATAAAAATAAACAGACAAATGGCAAAGCAAAAGTACAAATATGAAAATAAACAGACAAATGGCAAAGCAAAAGTACAAATATAAAAATAAACGGCAAATGCAAAGCAAAAGTACAAATATAAAAATAAACGGCAAATGCAAAGCAAAAGTACAAATATAAAAATAAACGGCAAATGCAAAGCAAAAGTACAAATATAAAAATAAACAGACAAATGCAAAGCAAAAGTACAAATATAAAAATAAACGGCAAATGCAAAGCAAAAGTACAAATATAAAAATAAACAGACAAATGCAAAGCAAAAGTACAAATATAAAAATACACAGACAAATGCAAAGCAAAAGTACAAATATAAAAATAAACGGCAAATGCAAAGCAAAAGTACAAATATAAAAATAAACAGACAAATGGCAAAGCAAAAGTACAAATATAAAAATAAACAGACAAATGGCAAAGCAAAAGTAGAAATATAAAAATAAACAGACAAATGGCAAAGCAAAAGTACAAATATAAAAATAAACAGACAAATGGCAAAGCAAAAGTAGAAATATAAAAATAAACAGACAAATGGAAAAGCAAAAGTACAAATATAAAAATAAACAGACAAATGGCAAAGCAAAAGTACAAATATGAAAATAAACAGACAAATGGCAAAGCAAAAGTACAAATATAAAAATAAACGGCAAATGCAAAGCAAAAGTACAAATATAAAAATAAACGGCAAATGCAAAGCAAAAGTACAAATATAAAAATAAACAGACAAATGCAAAGCAAAAGTACAAATATAAAAATAAACGGCAAATGCAAAGCAAAAGTACAAATATAAAAATAAACAGACAAATGCAAAGCAAAAGTACAAATATAAAAATACACAGACAAATGGCAAAGCAAAAGTACAAATATAAAAATAAACGGCAAATGCAAAGCAAAAGTACAAATATAAAAATAAACAGACAAATGGCAAAGCAAAAGTACAAATATAAAAATAAACGGCAAATGGCAAAGCAAAAGTACAAATATAAAAATAAACAGACAAATGGCAAAGCAAAAGTACAAATATAAAAATAAACGGCAAATGCAAAGCAAAAGTACAAATATAAAAATAAACAGACAAATGGCAAAGCAAAAGTACAAATATAAAAATAAACAGACAAATGGCAAAGCAAAAGTACAAATATAAAAATAAACGGCAAATGCAAAGCAAAAGTACAAATATAAAAATAAACAGACAAATGGCAAAGCAAAAGTACAAATATAAAAATAAACGGCAAATGCAAAGCAAAAGTACAAATATAAAAAGAAACGGCAAATGCAAAGCAAAAGTACAAATATAAAAATAAACGGCAAATGCAAAGCAAAAGTACAAATATAAAAATAAACAGACAAATGGCAAAGCAAAAGTAGAAATATAAAAATAAACAGACAAATGGCAAAGCAAAAGTACAAATATAAAAATAAACGGCAAATGCAAAGCAAAAGTACAAATATAAAAATAAACGGCAAATGCAAAGCAAAAGTACAAATATAAAAATAAACGGCAAATGCAAAGCAAAAGTACAAATATAAAAATAAACGGCAAATGCAAAGCAAAAGTACAAATATAAAAATAAACGGCAAATGCAAAGCAAAAGTACAAATATAAAAATAAACAGACAAATGGCAAAGCAAAAGTACAAATATAAAAATAAACAGACAAATGGCAAAGCAAAAGTACAAATATAAAAATAAACAGACAAATGGCAAAGCAAAAGTACAAATATAAAAATAAACAGACAAATGGCAAAGCAAAAGTACAAATATAAAAATAAACGGCAAATGCAAAGCAAAAGTACAAATATAAAAATAAACGGCAAATGCAAAGCAAAAGTACAAATATAAAAATAAACAGACAAATGCAAAGCAAAAGTACAAATATAAAAATAAACGGAAAATGCAAAGCAAAAGTACAAATATAAAAATAAACAGACAAATGCAAAGCAAAAGTACAAATATAAAAATACACAGACAAATGCAAAGGAAAAGTACAAATATAAAAATAAACGGCAAATGCAAAGCAAAAGTACAAATATAAAAATAAACAGACAAATGCAAAGCAAAAGTACAAATATAAAAATACACAGACAAATGCAAAGCAAAAGTACAAATATAAAAATAAACGGCAAATGCAAAGCAAAAGTACAAATATAAAAATAAACAGACAAATGGCAAAGCAAAAGTACAAATATAAAAATAAACAGACAAATGGCAAAGCAAAAGTACAAATATAAAAATAAACAGACAAATGGCAAAGCAAAAGTACAAATATAAAAATAAACAGACAAATGGCAAAGCAAAAGTAGAAATATAAAAATAAACAGACAAATGGCAAAGCAAAAGTACAAATATAAAAATAAACAGACAAATGGCAAAGCAAAAGTACAAATATGAAAATAAACAGACAAATGGCAAAGCAAAAGTACAAATATAAAAATAAACGGCAAATGCAAAGCAAAAGTACAAATATAAAAATAAACGGCAAATGCAAAGCAAAAGTACAAATATAAAAATAAACAGACAAATGCAAAGCAAAAGTACAAATATAAAAATAAACGGCAAATGCAAAGCAAAAGTACAAATATAAAAATAAACAGACAAATGCAAAGCAAAAGTACAAATATAAAAATACACAGACAAATGCAAAGCAAAAGTACAAATATAAAAATAAACGGCAAATGCAAAGCAAAAGTACAAATATAAAAATAAACAGACAAATGGCAAAGCAAAAGTACAAATATAAAAATAAACGGCAAATGGCAAAGCAAAAGTACAAATATAAAAATAAACAGACAAATGGCAAAGCAAAAGTACAAATATAAAAATAAACGGCAAATGCAAAGCAAAAGTACAAATATAAAAATAAACAGACAAATGGCAAAGCAAAAGTACAAATATAAAAATAAACGGCAAATGCAAAGCAAAAGTACAAATATAAAAATAAACGGCAAATGCAAAGCAAAAGTACAAATATAAAAATAAACAGACAAATGCAAAGCAAAAGTAAAAATATAAAAATAAACAGACAAATGGCAAAGCAAAAGTACAAATATAAAAATAAACGGCAAATGCAAAGCAAAAGTACAAATATAAAAATAAACAGACAAATGGCAAAGCAAAAGTACAAATATAAAAATAAACGGCAAATGCAAAGCAAAAGTACAAATATAAAAATAAACGGCAAATGCAAAGCAAAAGTACAAATATAAAAATAAACGGCAAATGCAAAGCAAAAGTACAAATATAAAAATAAACAGACAAATGGCAAAGCAAAAGTACAAATATAAAAATAAACGGCAAATGAAAAGCAAAAGTACAAATATAAAAATAAACGGCAAATGCAAAGCAAAAGTACAAAGATAAAAATAAACAGACAAATGGCAAAGCAAAAGTACAAATATAAAAATAAACAGACAAATGGCAAAGCAAAAGTACAAATATAAAAATAAACAGACAAATGGCAAAGCAAAAGTACAAATATAAAAATAAACAGACAAATGGCAAAGCAAAAGTACAAATATAAAAATAAACAGACAAATGGCAAAGCAAAAGTACAAATATAAAAATAAACAGCAAATGGCAAAGCAAAAGTACAAATATAAAAATAAACAGACAAATGGCAAAGCAAAAGTACAAATATAAAAATAAACAGACAAATGGCAAAGTAAAAGCACAAATATAAAAATAAACAGACAAATGGCAAAGCAAAAGTACAAATATAAAAATAAACGGCAAATGCAAAGCAAAAGTACAAATATAAAAATAAACAGACAAATGGCAAAGCAAAAGTCCAAATATAAAAATAAACAGACAAATGGCAAAGCAAAAGTACAAATATAAAAATAAACAGACAAATGGCAAAGCAAAAGTACAAATATAAAAATAAACAGACAAATGGCAAAGCAAAAGTACAAATATAAAAATAAACAGACAAATGGCAAAGCAAAAGTACAAATATAAACATAAACAGACAAATGGCAAAGCAAAAGTACAAATATAAAAATAAACAGACAAATGGCAAAGCAAAAGTCCAAATATAAAAATAAACAGACAAATGGCAAAGCAAAAGTACAAATATAAAAATAAACAGACAAATGGCAAAGCAAAAGTACAAATATAAAAATAAACAGACAAATGGCAACGCAAAAGTACAAATATAAAAATAAACAGACAAATGGCAAAGCAAAAGTACAAATATAAAAATAAACAGACAAATGGCAAAGCAAAAGTACAAATATAAAAATAAACAGACAAATGGCAAAGCAAAAGTACAAATATAAAAATAAACAGACAAATGGCAAAGCAAAAGTACAAATATAAAAATAAACAGACAAATGGCAAAGCAAAAGTACAAATATAAAAATAAACAGACAAATGGCAAAGCAAAAGTACAAATATAAAAATAAACAGACAAATGGCAAAGTAAAAGCACAAATATAAAAATAAACAGACAAATGGCAAAGCAAAAGTACAAATATAAAAATAAACGGCAAATGCAAAGCAAAAGTACAAATATAAAAATAAACAGACAAATGGCAAAGCAAAAGTACAAATATAAAAATAAACAGACAAATGGCAAAGCAAAAGTACAAATATAAAAATAAACAGACAAATGGCAAAGCAAAAGTACAAATATAAAAATAAGCAGACAAATGGCAAAGCAAAAGTACAAATATAAAAATAAACAGACAAATGGCAAAGCAAAAGTACAAATATAAAAATAAACAGCAAATGGCAAAGCAAAAGTACAAATATAAAAATAAACAGACAAATGGCAAAGCAAAAGTACAAATATAAAAATAAACAGACAAATGGCAAAGTAAAAGCACAAATATAAAAATAAACAGACAAATGGCAAAGCAAAAGTACAAATATAAAAATAAACAGACAAATGGCAAAGCAAAAGTACAAATATAAAAATAAACAGCAAATGGCAAAGCAAAAGTACAAATATAAAAATAAACAGACAAATGGCAAAGCAAAAGTACAAATATAAAAATAAACAGACAAATGGCAAAGCAAAAGTACAAATATAAAAATAAACAGACAAATGGCAAAGCAAAAGTAGAAATATAAAAATAAACAGACAAATGGCAAAGCAAAAGTACAAATATAAAAATAAACAGACAAATGGCAAAGCAAAAGTACAAATATAAAAATAAACAGACAAATGGCAAAGCAAAAGTACAAATATAAAAATAAACAGACAAATGGCAAAGCAAAAGTACAAATATAAAAATAAACAGCAAATGGCAAAGCAAAAGTACAAATATAAAAATAAACAGACAAATGGCAAAGCAAAAGTACAAATATAAAAATAAACAGACAAATGGCAAAGCAAAAGTACAAATATAAAAATAAATAGACAAATGGCAAAGCAAAAGTACAAATATAAAAATAAACAGACAAATGGCAAAGCAAAAGTACAAATATAAAAATAAACAGACAAATGGCAAAGTAAAAGTACAAATATAAAAATAAACAGACAAATGGCAAAGCAAACGTAGAAATATAAAATAAACAGACAAATGGCAAAGCAAAAGTACAAATATAAAAATAAACAGACAAATGGCAAAGTAAAAGTACAAATATAAAAATAAACAGACAAATGGCAAAGCAAACGTAGAAATATAAAATAAACAGACAAATTGCAAAGCAAAAGTACAAATATAAAAATAAACAGACAAATGGCAAAGCAAAAGTACAAATATAAAAATAAACAGAAAAACAAACGACACGAATGAAAATAAGGGAAAATAGTAAATATAAAAGAATGAAAAATAAACAAATAAATAAAATGGAATACAAAATAAAATAAAAACAAAAGAAAAATAAAACGAAACCAAGATATAAAGAAAAAAAATAAATGGTAAAAAAAAACGCTCGTAAGGAAAAAATATTAAAAACATATTTAGATTAAATTTATTAAATAATAAATAATACGAAAACTAAAAATAACTTTGAAAAATAAACAAATAAATAAAAAAGGATTCGAAAAAATATCTATGAAAGAAAATCAACAAATAAATAATAAAAAACACGTAAAAATAAAATAACTATGAAAAAAATGAACAAATAAATAAAAAAGGATACGAAATAATAAAAATAACTGACAAAATAGACAAATAAATAAAAAGAATAAGTAAAAATAAAAATAAGTATGAAAAATAAACAAATAAATAAAAAAGGATACGAAATAATAAAAATAACTGACAAAATAAACAAATAAATAAAAAGAATAAGTAAAAATAAAAATAAGTATGAAAAATGAACAAATAAATAAAAAAGGATTCGAAAAAATAAAAATAACTTTGAAAAAATAAACAAATAAATAAAAAGAATAAGTAAAAATAAAAATAAGTATGTAAAATAAACAAATAAATAAAAAAGGATACGAAATAATAAAAATAACTGACAAAATAAACAAATAAATAAAAAGAATAAGTAAAAATAAAAATAAGTATGAAAAATAAACAAATAAATAAAAAAGGATACGAAATAATAAAAATAACTGACGAAATAAACAAATAAATAAAAAGAATAAGTAAAAATAAAAATAAGTATGAAAAATAAACAAATAAATAAAAAAGGATACGAAATAATAAAAATAACTGACGAAATAAACAAATAAATAAAAAGAATAAGTAAAAATAAAAATAAGTATGAAAAATAAACAAATAAATAAAAAAGGATACGAAATAATAAAAATAACTGACAAAATAAACAAATAAATAAAAAGAATAAGTAAAAATAAAAATAAGTATGAAAAATAAACAAATAAATAAAAAAGGATACGAAATAATAAAAATAACTGACGAAATAAACAAATAAATAAAAAGAATAAGTAAAAATAAAAATAAGTATGAAAAATAAACAAATAAATAAAAAAGGATACGAAATAATAAAAATAACTGACAAAATAAAGAAATAAATAAAAAGAATAAGTAAAAATAAAAATAAGTATGAAAAATAAACAAATAAATAAAAAAGGATACGAAAAAATAAAAATAACTTTGACAAAATAAACAAATAAATAAAAAGAATAAGTAAAAATAAAAATAAGTATGAAAAATAAACAAATAAATAAAAAAGGATACGAAATAATAAAAATAACTGACAAAATAAACAAATAAATAAAAAGAATAAGTAAAAATAAAAATAAGTATGAAAAATAAACAAATAAATAAAAAAGGATACGAAATAATAAAAATAACTGACGAAATAAACAAATAAATAAAAAGAACAAGTAAAAATAAAAATAAGTATGAAAAATAAACAAATAAATAAAAAAGGATACGAAATAATAAAAATAACTGACGAAATAAACAAATAAATAAAAAGAATAAGTAAAAATAAAAATAAGTATGAAAAATAAACAAATAAATAAAAAAGGATACGAAATAATAAAAATAACTGACGAAATAAACAAATAAATAAAAAGAATAAGTAAAAATAAAAATAACTATGAAAAATAAACAAATAAATAAAAAAGGATACGAAAAAATAAAAATAACTTTGACAAAATAAACAAATAAATAAAAAGAATAAGTAAAAATAAAAATAACTTTGAAAAAATAAACAAATAAATAAAAAAGGATACGAAATAATAAAAATAACTGACAAAATAAACAAATAAATAAAAAGAACAAGTAAAAATAAAAATAAGTATGAAAAATAAACCAATAAATAAAAAAGGATACGAAATAATAAAAATAACTGACGAAATAAACAAATAAATAAAAAGAATAAGTAAAAATAAGTATGAAAAATAAACAAATAAATAAAAAAGGATACGAAATAATAAAAATAACTGACAAAATAAACAAATAAATAAAAAGAATAAGTAAAAATAAAAATAAGTATGAAAAATAAACAAATAAATAAAAAAGGATACGAAAAAATAAAAATAACTTTGACAAAATAAACAAATAAATAAAAAGAATAAGTAAAAATAAAAATAAGTATGAAAAATAAACAAATAAATAAAAAAGGATACGAAATAATAAAAATAACTGACGAAATAAACAAATAAATAAAAAGAATAAGTAAAAATAAAAATAAGTATGAAAAATAAACAAATAAATAAAAAAGGATACGAAATAATAAAAATAACTGACGAAATAAACAAATAAATAAAAAGAATAAGTAAAAATAAAAATAAGTATGAAAAATAAACAAATAAATAAAAAAGGATACGAAATAATAAAAATAACTGACAAAATAAACAAATAAATAAAAAGAATAAGTAAAAATAAAAATAAGTATGAAAAATAAACAAATAAATAAAAAAGGATACGAAATAATAAAAATAACTGACGAAATAAACAAATAAATAAAAAGAATAAGTAAAAATAAAAATAACTTTGAAAAAATAAACAAATAAATAAAAAAGGATACGAAATAATAAAAATAACTGACGAAATAAACAAATAAATAAAAAGAATAAGTAAAAATAAAAATAACTATGAAAAATAAACGAATTGAATAAATACAAAAATAAAAGGAAAAAAAGAAAGAAATCGAAAAGTAAAAACAACGAAATAATGAAAATAATAATAAAACAAAGGAAAAAAACAAAAATATTAAAGAATAGAAAGAAAATGTAAAAAAAAAAAAAAAAAAATGAAATAAAAAAAATTTATAAAAGAAAGGAAATCCGTCGGACATCACTCGACGAATGCTACACAAAATCATTAAATCGATAAAAGTTAACGCCATTATTTAATCTTTACAAATTACCAAACAAACGTGGGAGTGTTGAAATCACGTCAACTGCGTTAATGAAATTCACCTTTTCGAAAAATGTCGGCGAAAATGAAATCCATCAGAATTTTACGACACAACCAACAATTGAAGATTCGATAATGCCAAACGTAACGTCCTTTTTATTCAAAATTGTTCCCATGAATACATCAACGTTTCATTTTCTTTCTTTAACTTTATTGCTCCTGGGAACGACGGCCGCTCGTCAGTTTATTTACGGCAGAGTTTAGCGCCTGGATGAAGGAGAACAAAAACAGAAGCGTCCGAAGTTGCAACCATTCTTTGCGTTTGGCGAAGCAAAAGCAATTTAAAACTTCAGCATGACAGATCATCGACGAACAGACAAACAGACATACAAAACTATAGACGTAACTCAAATATAATTTTAAGTGCCAAAGAAAACTAATTTTAAAAAATTTAGACGTCACAAACAGTTTAGAAGTATTATTACTAGGGCTAGGACAACAGCATATTATTTTCATTGTTTTGACTCTCCAGTATCTATTCGTTGATATCTTATATGCTTTTATATAGAGTGATGTGTGGTTCTCGGATGATTAACTGTGTCTTACTGTGTCGGATATATACTCGAGAGTCAAAGCAAATGAAAGCCAAGTACGTTCAAGGATGGAATACTGTTGCCATGTCTGGGCAGGAGCTGCTAAAAACAGCCTATCCTGCCTTGACAGAGTACAAAATAGACTTCGTGGCTTAGTGGGGGATGCCCTTTTCTCTACCCTGCAACCTCTCTCCCACAGAAGAGACGTTGCGAGCCTGTCCTTGTTTTATCGTTATTTCCATGGCAGGTGCTCGTCTGAACTCCAATCTCTGGTCCCCCCCCTCGCCAATCTTTCACGAAAAACACCCGTCTAACTGAATCCACTGTGAAAAATTTCCCCCACTCTATATCTGTGCCTAAATCAAAACGCGGATTCCATGAACAAAGCTTCTTTCCTAGAACTGCACGCCTGTGGAACTCTGTTCCGTCTGCCTGCTTCCCCCCGGACTACAACTTGGATGTCTTCAAGTCCAATGTTAACAAATTCCTAATGAACCGCCCCCTTAAGTAAACACTTCAGCAAATCTCCTCACTAAATTAATGTACTTGCAATAACCCTTATCCCTGAGTGGCTTCCGGGCCTTGATAAGTGGTGATCACTGTGTAAAAAAAAAAAAAAAAATTATATTCTGTTACCATAGCTCTAGTTATTACTAAGAAATCGTGACCGACCAACAACTCATACAATTGTAAACTTAATCGTGACAGACAGATGAATTTCTACCTTTGGCTTCACGGATTATTTCATGAATTACTTGATTGGATGAGTTTTCATTTGCTGTTCGCCTGTCAATACGAGAAGCCTTCAATAAGTTTCCAGACTTTTTTGTACAAGCATTTCAAACTTTCATAGATTCTTGAAAATTCAGTATGTTATTGCTATACATCTTATGTGATTTTTATGACTTCAGGTTCAAATGAACAGCTACAGCAGGAATTGGAATACACCCTACTAAAGCTTGGTAAATTTTAAAAAATGCAATCTGGACACGAGGAGGAATTAGAAGGACGATGTGCAATAGAATTCTGATTTAAACTTGGAAAAAATATCACAGAAATGTATGGAATGCTTCAGACTGCTTTTGGACCATCCTACATGAATCGATCATCATTTTTAGAGTGGTATAAGAAATTCAAGGGGAGACAGGGAGTCTGTGAGGGATGATGAGAGGTGTGACAGGAGTAAGGAAGTCAGAAAACCAGAGTTGATTGGCCAAATAAAGAATTTCATGGATAAGGACTGTTGTGTGTCTACAGAGACAATAAGTGCACAGTTTGATGTCAGTGTGGGAACTGTACAATTATTTGCGAGGAACTTAACATGCGGAAGATTTACCCCAAGTTTGGTCACAGATTATTTGACCAAGATGGGGACCAGCACAATCCCACACCCGCCTGATACTCAAGACCAATGCCCCTGTGACTTTTGATTATTACTTAAAGAAAACCTTGTAGGTTGTCATTATGAGACAATTGAGGGGAAGAAAGAGGCTGTTACGAGGGTCATTGAAACGCTTATACAAGAGTACTTTCATGGGGCCTTCCAGAAGTTGCTGGAAAGGTGCAACAAGTGCATTGCAGCCGAAGGAGATTACTGCGAAGAGGACTAGAGTTTCATGTATTTACTATCAATAAAAGTGCTTATACAAAACAAGTCTGGAAACTTATTGAAGGCAATTCGTACCATAAATATATATATATATGTGTGTGTGTGTGTGTGTACGTAAATCGTTATTGCTGTTCAACCCCCTACATAATATCACTGTAGAATTGCCCCAAATAATAATATGCTTTACTTGGAGTAAATAAGAGAAATAAATGAATTTTGACTTTGTAAATCTTTATTTGTTAAATTAGATTAGATGAAATCTATCTATCTATCTATACTCTTATAAATTCGTTTTTCAAGCGTGTGAATTTAAGTTCATATTAAAATCCTTTTCTCTATTTATTTAAATAGGAAATACAATTTTGTTATGTATGGGGCGTGGAATTGCATTCACTAGCAGAAGATCTAGCTAATTTGCATATTCTTTTAAATATGCATTTTAGTTAATTACCTATTAATTTCTTCGGTTTTCTCATAGGATAATAATCTTTAGTTAACTATTATGTGCAATTATATTAATGCAGATATTCTACATGATTTATACTTGCATAATATTTGCGTAAAATGTTTATAGTAAACACAAAATTGTTTCCATATATATTTATGTATACGTATATATTTTTGTTTAAAAAATTTTGCCCACCAAACTCTTCCTAGAGTTTTTTGGTCTACAGACATGAAGCTTCATATATAAGGTATTTGAATCCATGCGAAACTTTATATTTGGGGTTTAGCCCGGAAAAATCGGTGCAAAAGTGTGAAAATTAAACAAACAAAAAAATGAAATTTGCCAGGTGAAGGTCGAACGCCGCCATTACGAACGCATTACGTAGTAGCTATTGGTTCATGTTTTAATTTTTAGCCTTACAGTAAATATGTCTTCATGGCCCAGTCATTAGTGGTAGAGGCAAAAATAAGTCGTAAGCTGAACGTTTTGGTTTCGATTCTCGGCGGTGGCGCACGAGTCTTTATTTTTTTTTTTTTAAACTTTTTAAATCATTACTATATATTGCGTCCAATATAATCTATAATATAAATCTCCCCTTTTTGTTTAAATGTATGCATATATGTGTGTATGTTTGTCTGCCTAAAACTTTCGACAGGCAACGGATTTTCACGAGATCGGTATCATTGTTAAGCCGACCCTTCGGACAACAAATACGGAAAAATTGGCTAAAAACATTAATCACTTCACCCTCAACTGGGCGTTTTTTGCCGATGTTTTCGAAAGCCATCCTCTCTTTTCGATTGACTAACCTTAATTTAAACCTACATCACTTCGGGTTTGGCGATGAGCAAAACAGCAAAGACGTCACGTTTTTTTTTCGTGTTCTTTTCATCCTTCGCGGTACGGGTTCGAGCCTGCCTGCCACAACCACTTCTCTTTTTTTTTACTCAGCACACACATCCAAACACCCGGGCAACGCCGGGCACCTGGGCTAGTAATCGATAATTTATAAATGTTATTTAAAAATTAAATCAAATGGTGGATTGTTTCTTACTGTACCAACGTCAGGAAATGTAAATGTAATGTGAACAAACATTTTGCTGCCAAATACAAATATGGCTCCTGAGAGCACAGTGAATCCTTGCGTCTCAGTTGCAATATGACTTGTTTTTTATGGGGGGGGGGTTAAATAAAATTTAAAAAAAAGAGAGATCGATTTTATTGGACAGAGTTCAAAGATCGACATTAAATACGGCTATATTGAACGCAAAGAGCTTTTCGGTGTTCACAAAAAAGCATTTGACAGCCTTAAGTGCGGAGAAACAGCCTTTCTTCCAGTTACATGTGCGTGTTGAAACTGATACGTCCGGCTGCAACCCTATACATCTATTCTTAATCTAAAGTCTAATAGCAAGCCGCTCGGCGTTGCGCGGTCGTAAAATACGCTTAAATATAATAACTTAATTCATACAAATTTCGTATTTATTATTAGACAATTTATATTAATGATTACATTGCATCCAATATATATATATATATATATATATATATATATATATATATATATATATATATATATATATATATATATATTTAGTAATGTGATTAATAATTTAAAAATCAAATTATTAAATTAAAAATCCGTTTCATAAGAAGGAACAACAACAAAATTAATTATTTGTACGATCGTTTCGAAAAACAGTGTTTTTTATTGTGCTAGACATCAAGTTACGGACAATAATTATTACATATAGTTTTTTAATAAACAAGTTTTCCTCGTCGGCAAATATTGAAAAGGGTTTTTATTAAATGTAAAAGACACCATAAATAAACCTAGAATTAAAGTAAGGCAGATGTATATGGAAAAAATTAAAATAAAGGTATGGATTTAAACTTGATTAGAAAATTAATATGGGTTAGAGATAGAAATAAATAGAGTAAAATATAAATTTGGTTTAAGTACTACATTATACATACATACATACATACATACACAAATATATACATGCATATATATGAAAAATAGACACATATATACATATACATAGATATACAGATATATACATAAAAATATAGGTACAAATATTTACCTTTTAATTTTTCGCCTTTTGAAATCAGGAACTATGGTTAAATATATATATATATATATATATATATATATATATATATATAACTATGGTTAAATATATATATATATATATATATATATATATATATATATATATATATATATATATATATATATATATATATATATATATGAATTTAGGAAAACTCGTTCCCGGAAATCTCGTCTCCGGAAAACTCGTACCTGGAAAACTCGACCCCGGAAAACTCGCCGCCGGAAAACTCGTCCCCTTTTACTAGGTAAGAAAACTGGTACCTTATTGAATAAATATCGATTGAAAACACATTTTATGACCGTTCTTGAAGAAGATATTGTCTTTCAAAGAGAATACACATCCCATAATATTTTTAAAAAGTATTTTCTTAAAATATTTTTTACTTCTTTACTGTTGTTTTAAAAAAATTAAATTAATTTTTCTAAGTTTTCGTTTTCTACCTAGCTTTGAAAGTTTTTGGTCTTTCAACTTATTTTAAAGAGTTTATTTACTTAAAAAAAAAGTAATGTCGAATGTTACTTATGAACAAAACATGTCCGACATAAGAGGATCACGTCTTAGGAGGTTAATTGCTCAAAAATAGAAAATTAAAGAAAATATTAAGGTAGATATAGTTTTAAAACGAGCCCCCCCCCCAAAAAAATAAAGGAAATAAATTTGTATATTTTTAGGTAATAATGCACATCCCATAATATTTAAAAATATTTTTACATGTTTATTGTTTTAAAAATTTAAATTGATTTTTTTGGAAGTTTTCGTTTTCTACCTAGCTTTGTAGTTTTTGGTGTTTAAACTTATTTTAAAGAGTTTATTTAGTTAAAAAGAAATAACAAGTAATGTCGCACACGACATTACTTAGTAAATAATGTTTAAGAAAATAATGTCCGAGAATTAAAGAAAATACTGAGGTAGATACAGTTTTAAAACGAGCCTTCTCCACCTCCAAAAGAAAATAAATGTCTATATTTTTAAGTACTGCACAAGCACACGTGCCCCCGAAATGACTTTTAAACGATACCCTCTCCTCCCCATGTTAAGAATGGCTTTCGAAATAATAACGTTATTATTTCAGCGCGTAACCAAAATTACATAAGACCGTCTTTTCTTTTTTGTTGTTTTGTAATAACACAAGAATTATTTAAACTGAATTAATTCTTCTAAATAAAATAATGGCTTCCTTTGATAATGTCAGCGTTTTCATTCTTTATTTTTGTTTCGTAATAAAACAAAAAGTGTTAAAACTAGAGTATTTTTTTAATAAATTAAGAAAGGATGGAATACTGTTGCCATATCTGGGCAGGAGCTGCTAAAAACAGCCTATCCTGTCTTGACAGAGTACAAAATAGACTTCGTGGCTTAGTGGGGGATGCCCTTTTCTCTACCCTGCAACCTCTCTCCCACAGAAGAGACGTTGCGAGCCTATCCTTGTTTTATCGTTATTTCCATGGCAGGTGCTCATCTGAACTCCAATCTCTGGTCCTCCTCGCCAATCTTTCACGAAAAACACCCGTCTAGCTGAATCCACCGTGAAAAACTTCCCCCACTCTATATCTGTACCTAAATCAAAACGCGGATTCCATGAACAAAGCTTCTTTCTTAGAACTGCACGCCTGTGAAACTCTGTTCCGTCTGCCTGCTTCCCACCGGACTACAACTTGGATGTCTTCAAGTCCAATGTTAACAAATTCCTAATGAACCGCCCCCTTAAGTAAACACTTCATCAAATCTCCACACTAACGTAATGTACTTGCAATAACCCTTATCCCTGAGTGGCTTCCGGGCCTAGATAAGTGGTGATCACTGTGTAAAAAAAAAAAAAAAAAAAAAATTTGGTTTCGTTTTTCGTATCTTGACTCCGTGATCAAGTTTATTTTTTAAAGCAAGTGTTAAAAATATTTTTAAAAATATTATGGGGGTGCATAGTCTCTTTTAATAACAATATCTCCTTCAAGAACGGTAATAAAATGTGTTTTCAATCGATTTATTCAATAAGGGACCAGTTTTCCTACCTAGTAAAAAGGGGTGATTTGTTCGGGTACGAGTTTTCCGGGGGCGAGTTTTCTGGGTACGAGGTTTCCGGAGACGAGTTTTCCCAGGACGAGTTTTCCGGGCACCATATATATATATATATATATATATATATATATATATATATATATATATATATATATATATATATAATTTCAACCATTGCTATTCATGGCGAATTCTCTCCAAAACTTTAAAAGGTGTTAAACCTTTTCAGTTTTTGTACCTTAATTTTTCTTGCCTGATGACATCTAATATGATTGAAACGGTCTGCACATCGTAGCAAGATATGAGTGTATTTAAAAAAAAATTATATATATATATATATATATATATATATATATATATATATATATATATATATATATATATTAGTGATGGGACGATTCCAAAAATTTTCCCGATTCCGATCCAGTTACCTATTCTGTTCTAGATTCCCAATTCTGATTCGATTCCCGATTCTTTTAATATTTATAAATATTTTTTTCGAGATTTTTTTTGTTTTTGTAAATTTTCAAATTATTACATAAACCCCCTTTTCATTTAACTGTGAACTTTGAGGGGTAACGTATCGACTTTTATTACCTAGGTGCTAAAATAAGTGTGAGCATTTCAAAGGGTTTCCTAAGACAATAAAAGTAAGTGAACTCCTTATTATTTACTTTGTATGTCATAATTTAACAATAAAATAATTCAATTGGACCTATAAATCCTGGTTCAGTGTCCCTTACTTTCATGTTAAAAATAAATATTGTTCTTATAAATAAATACATCTGTGTTTGTTTCATTATAATGTCCAGGAAAAATAAAGAATCGTTTTGGAATCGAAAATATGGCTAATGTTTTCCCGATTCCGATTCCGATACCGATTCCGCCAAAAGTTCCGATTAAAGCAAAAAATACTACTTGGATGCCGTCAGCTACAGTTTAATCCAAAACAGATAGCTCTCCGGCACTATTCATTACCATATGAGTTAAGTCTATACGCATATAAAAATGAAAAAGTAACGTTGTAAAAAACATGAATGTACATTTGCGCATGCATAAATGCTACACGTTTAGTCACCTTACGCTTGCCAAGTTTAATTTTTTAAAGCTTGTCCCCTAAGCAGCTATTTTTTTTTACCGTCTACTAACGAAATCGAATTTTTTCCATAAGTCCAAATCTGCCCTATATCAAGTTTCAAATCTGTAAGCCAAAAGAATTAACAGAGTAGTTTGATAGAGGACGCTTGACATCCAGACAGATTGTTACATGATAAGGGCTATCCCCTTTTCATGTAAGTATAAAAATAGAGAGATTTAGTTAAAATGAAAATGAAATAGAATAGACGAAATTCGAACCTCGTAAATTAGGGTTAGAAATAGATTACGAGAGAGAATTAGAAAATGGAATGTAAAACAAACCATTGTTTAGCTTAGAGATTACATAGTTTCAAGAAAAGAATGTGCGTTGTCAAGTCTGTTATGAAAAATTCAATTGAGGAATGCAACTATAGAATAATTTAATAAACATGTTTTTAACATATTGGAAAAATATGTTACTGGGAATATAGGTTAAAATTCCTTTTGTAAACAAAGGAAAAAGTTTTGGACACGCATGTCCAGAACACGTGAAAGAAGACACATGTTTTAACATGTGTATGACGTCATGGAAAATGGGAAGTTCTAGATATAGTTAGAAAACTTTAGAGTTAAGAAAGAGAAACTGGGAGAGAGTCAGAGAGAGTCTGAGGACGACAGACGACAGTCCAGACATGGACATTCGAACGTCTAGAAGCGAGACGGTCACTTTTGAAACTTAGAATGTGAAGCTTTGAATTCTTGACTCAGAAAACCACGGCCGGTCGTGAGAAGAAATAAACCCAACATGTGTTTTTATAAACGTCGTCTTTGTGTTGTGATTCTACCAAAAGGTAAAGTGAAAATTGTCATTATATGTCTTCTATATATCTGTGTTATAAAATGTCTTGACATACACATCTCATATCTACACTTCTAAGTATGAACATTTTTTATATATATGAATATCGCATCATAACACGAACAATATCTCTTACAACAACATCTCTCTCTAAGACTCTCTAATCATCTCTCTTAATAAGACTCCTAAATATAACAAGGTAAGGTCACTTGAATATATTTATAAATGAGAGGTGTAAATAAAATAACTAATATCTAAAACAAACCAGGAATTGTGAGTGTGTCATCATTTATAGACGCGTTCAGGCACACATAAATATCGAGTTGCCTGAAAAATATACCCGGTAAACCAAGTGCAAGAGAGACATAAAAGAGCGGTTGGAATATATGAGATATCAAGTAAATGTCTGGGAGCGGGTAGGATGCCCCATGCCTAGTTAGAACAAAATGATAAAAGAATTAAATAAAACAATCGAGTTGTAAGGTTTCACGGTTACAATGCGAACCAATGTGTAAATATGTTCATGGCAACGCCACATATAAGACCTTGGTCAATGTAGGGGTAACCCTTCATACCAATTGTCACTATCCAGCTCCCCTACTCCCCGGGAAGTTGGTCCCCATTTCCCCTTCACTCCTCATATCAAAAATCGGCCTTGTGCCTAATTTGCTCGGTGGGGGAGCAAATAAATACCTTGCCTTTTTTCTGTTGTTCTTGGCCTTCGGGCCGAGATCAAAGTGTAGTATCTGTTCCGACAGATACTGCAATCAAAGACCATATGTGGGGGCAACTCCACATATAAGACCTTGGTCAATGTAGGGGCAACCCTTCATACCAATTGTCACTATCCAGCTCCCCTACTCCCCGGGGAGTTGGTCCCCATTTCCCCTTCACTCCTCACATTAAAAATCGGCCTTGTGCCTAATTTGCTCGGTGGGGGAGCAAATAAATACCATCTGTTCCAGCAGATACTGTAAGCAAAGACCATATAGGGGGCAATCCCACATATAAGACCTTGGACAATGTAGAGGCAACCCTTCATACCAACTATCACTATCCAGCTCCCCTACTCTCCGGGGAGTTAGTCCCATTTCCCCTTCATCCTCACATAAAAAATCGGCCTTGTGCCTTATTTGCTCGGTGGGGGGAGCAAATAAATACCCTGTTGTTGTTGGCCTTCGGGCCGGGATCAAAGTGTAGTATCTCTCTGCATATGCTACACTTAAGATAATTCGTACCAGTCAATGGCGGGGGAAACCCCACTATACTGGTAAATTATTATTTTTGGTAACCAGAGTGCCCCCTTTTTGTCTACATTTAGGGGGGGGCTGGTTTTTAACCCACATTAAAAACGGCCTTGTGCCTAATTTGCTTTGGTGGGGAAGCAAATAAATAACATAAATTGAAAAGAGGCTTTTTTCTGTTGTTCTTGGCCTTCGGGCCGGAATCGGAGTGTAGTATCTGTTCCGGCAGATACTGCAAGCAAAGACCATATGTGGGGGCAACCCCACATATAAGAACTTGGTCAATGTAGGGGCAACCCTTCATACCAACAGTTATTATCCAGCTTTCATTTCCCACCCATCGGGAGCTGGTCCCCGTTTCCCTCCCCTCTCCCTCTCTCTCCACATTAAAAAACGGCCTTGTGCCTAATTTGCTCGGTGGGGGAGCAAATAAATACCATCTGTTCCGGCAGATACCGCAAGCAAAGACCATATGTGTGGGCAACCTCACATATACGACCTTGGTCAATGTAGGGGCAACCCTTCATACCAATTGTCATTATCCAGCTCTCCTACTCCCCGGGGAGTTGGTCCCCATTTCCCCTTCACTCCTCACATTAAAAATCGGCCTTGTGCCTAATTTGCTCGGTGGGGGAGCAAATAAATACCATCTGTTCCGGCAGATATTGCAAGCAAAGACCATATGTGGGGGCAACTCCACATATAAGACCTTGGTCAATGTAGAGGCAACCCTTCATACCAATTGTCACTATCCAGCCCCCCTACTCCCCTACTCCCCTGGGAGTTGGTCCCCATTTCCCCTTCACTCCTCACATAAAAAATCGGCCTTGTGCCTAATTTGTTCGGTGGGGGAGCAAATAAATACTTTGTCTTTTTTCTGTTCTTCTTGGCCTTCGGGCCGAGATCAAAGTGTAGTATCTGTCCTGCAGATGCTGCACTTAAGATAATTTGTACCAATTAATGGAGGGGAAACCCTCTATACTGAGACAATTATTATTTTTGGTCACAACCAGAGTGCCCCCTTTTTGCCTACTTTTAGGGGAGCTGGTTTTCCCCCACATTAAAAAAAAACGGCCTTGTGCCTAATTTGCTTTGGTGTGGAAGCAAATAAATACCACAAATAGAAAAACAGGGGTTTAATATGAATATCAATACACAAAATAACCAAATTTATCGGAGCATACATAAACATATATATATATCTATTTATATGTGTTGATAGATTGAGAGATAGAGAAAGATTAATGGACGGAGAGAAAGTGAAAGAGAGAGCAAAAGAAGAGAGAATCACCGTTTAATTCTATATTTTTATACCAATTCTTCACACGTTGTATGCTTTCAAAGAATTAACCGCTTCTTCTGAGACCATCTCCCTTTAAACCGTATGACGTCACATACATTTCTAGTAATTCACACAGTTTACTAATCCATTTCTAGTACAGCAAGTTGACACTTACTGAACATTAATTTTTTCTCAACTAATATTAGTGCAATTAGTCGCCCGATATTTAACTCAAAATTCGTTGGAAGCTAACCAGGTACGCGAATAATAATAATAATAATAATAATAATAATAATAATAATAATAATAATAATAATAATGATAATAATAATGATAATGATAATAATAATAATAATAGTAATAATAATAATAATGATAATAATAATGATAATGATAATAATAATAATGATAATAATAATGATAATAATAATGATAATAATGATAATAATAATGATAATAATAATGATAATAATAATAATAATAATCACCACCACCACCACCACCACCACCACCACCACCACCACCACCACCACCACCATCATCATCATCATCATCATCATTATTATTATTATACACCTATCTTCGGTGATCTCTTGTTTCCTAGCCGAGCGATACTCCAAATCACTTGCGTACCTGGTAATGAATTAACGTTCACGTTTTTAAGCGATTCGAATGGCTTGGATATTGTTTGGCTTCTTTTACGAAATATGCCTTCTGTGGGTTTTGTTTGTTATCATCGCCATTCATATCAAGATGGGTCATATGGCGGGTAGATGGGGGTGGCATTCGCCTTCCTCGCTAAAGTCGTTTATACGAAAGGAAAACGATTCAGATGACCACAAATGGCAAATATCGCTGACCAAACACACGTTAGGGACGATTAGCACGTTTCAGACGGAGAAGGTGGTGAAAACTAGTCAATCAGGAAGACGAGAAAAATCTTTGAAATCTATAGCATATATGAATCAGCATGAAATGATTTGCAAATGGTAAAGCTATATATATATATATATATATATATATATATATATATATATATATATATATAAGTGAACGTGTCTGTGTATTTGTGTGTCTGTGTGTCTGTGTACATTTCTCCACGCAATAACTCTGTCAATCTTTAGTTTACAGACTTGAAATTTGATATACAGGTAACTGAGCTTTGGGAAAAATCGATGTGATCGGTTTTTGGCCAGAAATTTGGCGATTAAGGGGTCAAAGTTAAACGATTTAACCTGTGAGAACTCTATCAAAATCCTCCGACAATTTTGGGTCTACGCACTTGAAAGTTTAGATATAGGTTCCTTGGACATGGATCTAATTTAATAACTTGATTTGAGCGCAAAACCATAAATTTTAATGGGTCATAATTGGGGTCAAAGTTTTTAAAAACTTGACCTCTGCGGTCTCTTCCAAATTACTCACACAATTTCTGGTCTTAATATTTGAAATTTTACATAAAGGATATTCAGAGATAGGGCAAGCTTTTTCATCAGTTTGGGTGGAAAATTTTTAGTTACCAATATATAAATGTATGTATGTACGTCTGTTTGCATGTCTGCCTTAAACTTTCAATAGAGGTGACGGATTTTACCAAGATCAGTATCGTTTTAAAGGTCGATCTTTCATACGACAAATATCGAAAAATTGGCTAAAAACATAAATATCTTCCCCTTCAACTAGGCACTTTTCTACAGGGGGGTCACTCTTTTCGCCGATATTTTTGAAAGATATCCTCTACTTTAGGGTCCTGGATATGACCTAAAACTATATGCGATGATGAGGCCCCACCTTGTGGGCCTTGGGGAGTGTGGAGCCACCATTTAATTGCCATTGCTCCCAGGTCCACTCTGACCCGGAGTGGTAGTACCTGTTAGGGTTAAATAGAATCCGACTTAAAAAAACAAATATACTCCATTAAAAATCATTCCTCAAAATAACTAGATTCGACATTAAATAACCTGAAAAAGGTTGATATGCCGTAAAACAAAAACAACCAACCAACCAACCAACCAACCAACCTTTCCTTTAGATTGTCTAGCCTTAATTTAAAAAAAATGTCGCTTCCGGTTTGGCGGTGGTCGTAACAGCATAAACGTTAGGTATTACCCTGCTCTTTTCCTCCTTTGCGGTACAGGTTCGAGCCTGCCTTCCGACTACCACTTTTTTTTGCTCAACATACACATCCAAACACCCGAGCAACGCCGGGCGCCCATGCTAATATATATATATATATATATATATATATATATATATATATATATATATGATTATCAAATTTAATCACATAAATTATTATACGAACGTATAAATTTACACGTAAACATTAAATATTTACTTCAACAGTGCTAAATATGTAGGTAGAGCTAGGTAGTAAGTTATAAAATATATATGGCAATTAAGCTACACAGACTCTTCCGCGTTTCATCCACGCTAGGATTCATCAGAGTGAGACATAAGCCTGATGAATCCGAGCGTGGATGAAACGCGGAATATTCTGTGTAGCTTAATTGCCACATATATTTTATAACTTACTATATCTATATATCTATAAAAGTGTACGTATCTGTGTATCTGTGTGTCAGTGTACATTTCCCCACGCAATAACTCTGTCAATTTTCAATCTACAGACTCGAAATTTGATATACAGGTTACTGAGATTTGGGAAAAATCGATGTGATCGGTTTTTGGCCAGAAATTTGGCGATTAAGGGGTCAAAGTTAAACGATTTAACCTGTGAGAACTCTACCAAAATCCTCCGACAATTTTGGGTCTACGCACTTGAAATTTTAGATATAGGTTCCTTGGACATGGATCTAATTTAATAACTTGATTTGAGCGCAAAACCATAAATTTTAATGGGTCATAATTGGGGTCAAAGTTTTTAAAAACTTGACCTCTGCGGTCTCTTCCAAATTACTCACACAATTTCTGGTCTAAATATTTGAAATTTTACATAAAGGATATTCAGAGATAGGGCAAGCTTTTTCATCAGTTTGGGTGGAAAATTTTTAGTTACCAATACATAAATGTATGTATGTATGTCTGTGTGTCTGCCTTAAACTTTCAATAGAGGTGACGGATTTTACCAAGATCAGTATCGTTTTAAAGGTCGATCTTTCATACGACAAATATCGAAAAATTGGCTAAAAACATTGATATCTTCCCCTTCAACTAGGCACTTTTCTACAGGGGGGTGGGCACTCTTTTCGCCGATATTTTTGAAAGTTATCCTCTCCTTTAGATTGTCTAGCCTTAATTAAAAAAATGTCGCTTCCAGTTTGGCGGTGGTCGTAACAGCATAAACGTTAGGTTTTACCCCGTTCTTTTCCTCCTTTGTGGTACGGGTTCGAGCCTGCCTTCCTACTACCATTTTTTTTTTTGCTCAACATACACATCCAAACACCCGGGCAACGCCGGGCTGAAATGCTAGTATATCTATAAAAGTGAACGTGTCTGTGTGTCTGTCTGTGTGTCTGTGTATATTTCCCTACGCAATAACTGTCAATTTTAAGTCTACACACTCGAAATTCGATATACAGGGTACTGAGATTTGGAAAAATCGATGTGATCGGTTTCGGCCAGAAATTTGGCTGTTAAGGGGTCAAAATTAAACGATTTGATCTTTGAGAACTCTACCAAACTCCTCCGCCAATTTTGGGTCTAACCACTTGAAATTTTAGATATAGGTTCCTTGGACATTAGTCTAACTTAATAATTTAATTTGAGCCCAAAACAATAAATGTTAAGGGGTCATAATAGCGAGTAAAGTTTAAAAAATTCATGTTTTTTCTTTTTTTCTCAGCATACACCTCCAAACACCCAGGCAACGCCGGGCAACCATGCTACTATATCTCTATATATAAAAGCGAAAATGTATGTATGTATGTATGTATGTATGTATGTTTTTCTGTCTGCTAAAAACTTTTGACAGACACAACAAAAATTCACAAACTCGGTATCATATTGAAGCTCCATCCTTCGCTCCAAAAATATCGAAAAATTGGCCAAAAACGTTCATTTTTTCACCCCGAAATCGACAATTTTTGAAAGCATACCAAAGACCATAACCGTGCCGTAAACTTTGTTTTCATCACCTCGGGCACAACCCTGTTTGTCATGGCAATCCAGCGATTCATTTTGAGGGTTCTAGAAATGGTCACGTTGTTATAACTTGAATCGGTAGAGAGCATGAGTTGTAGAGCGGCGCATCTCCGATCTCGCTCGTAGAACATTGCGTCACTTTCAGACATGATAGAAGACTCCTATCACTTTTTGGGGTTTGTACATAACATTTTATTATCAATCTTTAAAAATTTATGACATTAAAATCCATTACGACTCAAAATAAATTTGACAACATTTTTGATTTAACTGAAATGCAACACTTTAAAACGCAACCAACAATCGCATAGCCTATCCCCTGCTTACTTTAGGCTCACCTTTTATATATAAAGAGCAAGACCTTTAATTCTTTAACTCCAAACTAAGTATTGTAAAACTACGAAGGTGGAGATGATAACTTTAAAACGATCGACCTTTTGTACCCCATTTATTTTTTACGCCCTTGTACCCTTTTATCTGCCGCAACCTGAACCCGCTGGACTACTTCGTTTGGTCCTACGTCGAGAACATCACTAACATGACTTCCCACAAAACCAAAGCCAGCCTGATCGCCGCCATCTACCGAGCTTCCACTTCCAGTTTCGGACCCGTATCGAAGCGGTGATTGAGGCTGAAGGCGGCTACATTAAATATGTGTCAGCTCTACTACATAATCAAGCTACATGCATTAATTTTTTTCAATAAAAATTTAAAAATAAAGCTGTAGTGTTGTATACTTCAGGGCGACAACTTTATCGTTCCATCCTGTAATGATGCCTTTTTTATATTCGCCTACGCAACGTAGTAATGGGGTTAACAGTTTTGCTATTTTGTGGGTAGCACGTTCTATTTTGTGGGTAGCGCGTGCTATTTTGTGGGTAGCGCATGCTATTTTATGGGTAGCATGTGCTATTTTATGGGTAGCACGTGCTATTTTGTGGGTAGCGCATGCTATTTTGTGGGTAGCACATGCTATTTTATGGGTAGCACGTGCTATTTTGTGGGTAGTGCATGCTATTTTGTGGGTAGCATGTGCTATTTTGTGGGTAGCACATGCTATTTTGTGGGTAGCATGTGCTATTTTGTGGGTAGCACGTGCTATTTTGTGGGTAGCACATGCTATTTTTTTTGTAGCACATGCTATTTTGTGGGTAACACTGCAAATGCCGAGAATATGAGGTACACTGGAATGTTCTTGTGGATTTGAACTAGACCATACATACACTTGGCATCGTTGGATGCTGATTAAGCTTTATCATTTATTCATTTCTCATATGATTTGTTAAATCTATTTCTTTTTTGCTCGGAATTAGTTTCTTCTTTCATGTCTTGAGTTTGAACGAATCGGAATATTTTTCCTTGTATTTTAATTTTTCCGTTATTACAACACAACCACTTTTGTCTGCATGTGAGATGATGATGTTTTGGTTGTTTGCTAAGTGTAATACAGCATTTATATGCCGTTCGTGTAAACTAGTGTCCATATTCATGGGTTGGGTAGTTTTCATGAATATGATACCTTGGATAAACCTTTTGATAAACTTTGTATTTTTATGTCTGTAATTTCGAGCGATCATATTCGTTGTTATTTTTGGGTAAATTCCTGCCATGTTGGAAATTGGTATATCAATAAAATTCTGGATGAGTTAAAGTCCATCGACGGAGCACCATTTACTGTTGTTAATTAGGTTGAATAGTTTTTTTTTTTATTGTCAAAACTTTGTTTAAGGGTTTACAAGGAAAAGAGAACCTGAGAATAGAAAAATGTGTTAACAAAAACATACAAAAGTGTAAAACTGACAATATGATAATCTCTCTCTCTCTCTCATTCTCCTTCTCGCTCTCTCTCTCTCTCTCATTCTCCTTCTCGCTCTCTCTCTCATTCTCCTTCTCTCTCTCTCATTCTCCTTCTCGCTCTCTCTCTCTCATTCTCCTTCTCGCTCTCTCTCTCTTTCTCTCTCATTCTCCTTCTCGCTCTCTCTCTCATTCTCCTTCTCGCTCTCTCTCTCCCACTCCTTCTCGCTCTTTCTCTCATTTTCCTTCTCGCTCTCTCTCTCATTCTCCTTCTAACCCTCTCTCTCATTCTCCTTCTCGCTCTTTCTCTCACTCCTTCTCGCTCTCTCTCTCTCTCATTCTCCTTCTCGCTCTCTCTCTCTCTCTCATTCTCCTTCTCGCTCTCTCTCATTCTCCTTCTCGCTCTCTCTCTCTCTCATTCTCCTTCTCGCTCTCTCTCTCTCATTCTCCTTCTCGCTCTCTCTTTCCTTCTCCTTCTCGCTCTCTCTCTCATTCTCCTTCTCGCTCTCTCTCTCATTCTCCTTCTCGCTCTCTCTCTCATTCTCCTTCTCTCTCTCTCTCATTCTCCTTCTCGCTCTCTCTCTCATTCTCCTTCTCGCTCTCTCTCTCATTCTCCTTCTCGCTCTCTCTCTCTCATTCTCCTTCTCGCTCTCTCTCTCTCTCTCATTCTCCTTCTCGCTCTCTCTCTCTCTCATTCTCCTTCTCGCTCTCTCTCTCTCATTCTCCTTCTCGCTCTCTCTCTCATTCTCCTTCTCGCTCTCTCTCTCATTCTCCTTCTCGCTCTCTCTCTCTCATTCTCCTTCTTGCTCTCTCTCTCTCATTCTCCTTCTCGCTCTCTTTCTCTCATTCTCCCTCTTCAGATTTACTTGCCTCAGATCTTCAGGATGAAAGACAGGGAAATCTGGAGAAAAAGAGAGTTACATTGGTCAGGGCAAAGAACCCTACCAGGTAGATATATACGTAGATTATCATAGCGTCTAAATGGTAGACTATGTTATAAGAAACAAAATTAAAAACATACCAACCCTTCATCGCAGTCTACTCCATTGCAAATTTGCAAAATTGCATTTACGACATCATTCCCAAATGTACTAATAAATTTTGATAATAAATAGATAAAAATCCGACGATATGATTTCTAAATGGAATGAATGCTACCGTTCAGTTCCGAAAGACAAAGGATATCACCTTTAAGGGAAGTTGCGCATGAAACTGCGAGGTAAGGGTTGCACAATGGCCAACCACACCTCTTCTGAATCGGCAGCTTGAGTTCAGTGGAAAGGAGATGTCCAGGACGACTAGAAACAATGCCGAGATAAGCAGAGAGCACATACAGCACCCGGAATTTCTAAATGGTCACCCATCTGATACTGGCCGGTGTGTCAAACGTGATGATGCCATATATGAAAAGAAAAAATGGAAGAAGAAGACAAAAATGCTCGACGTTTTGACCATTCTGAGGTCTTTTTCAAAGATAAGTAACTAAAACTGCTCCACTTTTTAGTAGGGTCAATTATTCCAGAGATGCAAATAGAAAGCAACATTTCTAATTACATGACTGCGTGTACATATATTCAAATTTGTAATATATATATATATATATATATATATATATATATAAACAATTGCAATAAAACATTTATACACACACACGCACGCATATATATATATATATATATATATATATATATATATATATATATATATATATATATATTTATTTTCAAGGGAAATAAGGTAAAAAAACCCCGATAAATTCCGATGAAATTGGTACTCTACCTCATCTCCTGGGGTGAAAATCCAATGGAAACAGTAATGTAAATTTATTATGGGCTCATTAAAAAATTAAAAAATTATATATATATATATATATATATATATATATATATATATATATATATATATATATATATACAAATATATATATATATATGAATATACTTGAATAATTACAATAAAATATTTATACACACACACGCATATATATATATATATATATATATATATATATATATGTATATATACTTGAATAATTACAATAAAATATTGTTACACACACACGCATATATATATACATATATATATATATATATACATATATATATATATATATACTTGAATAATTACAATAAAATATTTAAACACACATACATACACATGAACAATTATTAGGTTGGTAAAGAATAATGTTTATTGACGTTCAAAGCTATGTAAATAACGACATTATTTTCGCAAAACCTAATACACACACAAATATATATATATATATATATATATATATATATATATATATATATATATATATATGTGTGTGGATTTTTTTAACAATCAATTTTAATACCTTTTAAATGGTATTATATTGATTATTGTACCAATATTAACCTCGGTTTAGCTCGATGAGAATTCAGAGCAATATAATTTATACAATCAGAAAAAACAACACCTTTTTTTTAGTAGTACACAATTTTTGTTTTTATTATTTTTTTATGACATGTTATTATATATTTTTTCTTAGTCTGACAGCTGTTTCGAAGGGTAAAAGGACAAACGGTTGTTTTAATTATAACATACCGAATTTTCATTATTTACCGTTCTCTTCGGAGACAATTAAAATCAATTAATTACAGTCAAAAAATTGTTTTTAAAACTCACATGGGGATGGAATTTTTTTATCGAGGTTGCCATCTTTAAAAATTTTCCATGGGTTGATTTTAATTGTCTCCGAAGAGAACGGTAAATAATGAA
>NC_136513.1:53828928-53968928 GCF_053919585.1 Euprymna scolopes
CCTTGACAGAGTACAAAATAGACTTCGTGGCTTAGTGGGGGATGCCCTTTTCTCTATCCTGCAACCTCTCTCCCACAGAAGAGATGTTGCGAGCCTATCCTTGTTTTATCGTTATTTCCATGGCAGGTGCTCGTCTGAACTCCAATCTCTGGTCCCCCCTCGCCAATCTTTCATGAAAAACACCCGTCTAGCTGAATTCACTGTGAAAAATTTCCCCCACTCTTTATCTATACTTAAATCAAAACGTGGATTCCATGAACAAAGCTTCTTTCTTAGAACTGCACGCCTGTGGAACTCTGTTCCGTCTGTCTGCTTCCCACCTGACTACAACTTGGATGTGTTCAAGTCCAACGTTAACAAATTCCTGATGAACCGCCCCCTTAAGTAAACACTTCATCAAATCTCCACACTATCGTAATGTACTTGCAATAACCCTTATCCCTGAGTGGCTTCCGGGCTTTGATAATTGGTGACCACTGTGTAAAAAAAAACAAAAAAAAAAGTTTCACCCCAAACAAGGCACAGGACCACTTATTCTTGAAGGGCTACTATCTGGTGCCAGGTTTGCAGAGATACTATTGATGGAGTTGGGCAGCGAAATGTCGGTTCACATTACACTTGAATTTCTTCATGTCTGTACGATCAAGGAAGCAGAGGTCCGGGGGGGGGGGAATTCCACAATGCAGCAGTCCGAGGGAAAAAAGCTATTCGAGTAGAAGGCTTTATGGCATCTATGGATCTTTAAAGTGTGATGTTGAAATTTTGCTGATTGTCGAGGGGGTACTAGTACTCGGCCTTTGTAAGAACACCTGTCATTGAATCATTGAAATACTTATAAAACAGGCACAATGATGCCACGTTTCAGTGATGGATCAGATGTTGGAGTTTAGTTGATAGTTCAGGACGTATTAGGTTGGTGACTCTTTTTTGAACCCTGTCTAGGAGCGAAAGTGGCAGATGCACCAGCCTAGATGCGGCAACAATGCTTCATGCCTGGACGAACCGTGGTCTTGTAAAGATACAGAATATTCACAGGTGCGAATAGCTTTTAGCACGGTAGAGAGAGCCCACCTTCCTCGCAGCATCTTTGGCAACTGCCTCAATGTATTTGCTCCAATTCATGTTTTCTGTGAATGTTAAACCTAGGCGCTTGAGGGAAGTACTTTCAGGCAGTGTGAGAAGATTTCTTGTAATTATTAAAGGAAATAGTCTTGGCAACATTGAACGTTGCCAACCAGTTAGAGCCTCATTCTACTACAGACTGGAAGTATGATATTATCGCACCCCCCCAGGGAGGGTTACTTGGTTGAAGAACGTATTGGGAACGCAACCAGACCCCCGATGAATAAACGATAGCTAACGATATCTAACTATAGGCACATGTAAACATCAACAAAAACGGGACAATATGTCGTCGGCTACAACAATCTGGCATGGGTTGCTTTTTGTGTGTTCATTGTGACATTACAGGTAGCTTTCTGTTGTCGCATGGTAGGAACTGCAGGCTGAAATCGGAACAATGCATTTTTATAAAAAAATATATAATTTAGTTAAGATTTAACAATGAGGATCATATTTTAATAAAACCAGCTGAAATCAGACGCATGCTATGTCACGTCCGCCGACCCCAAAATGCAAGCGTCAACTGTTTAAAACAATAGAATTGTTTAATTCTCTTTTTCTTCATTGAACGAGAGAGAAGGGGAGTGAAAGAGAGAAATAGAGAAAGAAAGAAAGAGAGAGAGAGAGAGAGAGAGAGAGAAAGAGAGCGAGTGAGAACGAGAAAGAGAGAAATATGCGTTTCACGCAATGTTTTGTTTTTCAAATTATAATGTGAACATAGTTTAACTTTTATTGGAAAAATAAACACCTGACAATCTTTGTGTGCCGACAGGTTTAACCTTAAAAAAATGTGTCTGCACTAAAAATGTATGTGTGTTTGCCTCCACATAAATGCAGGCTAAGTTAGGCACAAGGTTCCTTAATGTAGAAGCCCTCATCTCCCTCAAAAGGGGCCACAGAGGTTTTCCCCTAGAGTTTTAGCAATTTTCTTATGTGTTTAATTGTTTTACCCTCGTGTTGTTATGGAGAAGATTTCATCATTTATGAATATCAAGAATAATAAACGTCCAATGATAGGCATCTGTAGCACATGCACATTTATATCATGTTGTTTTCATGTACGATCATCCGAGGTCAACCTGGATTTTTCTCTTATCTAAAAATTTGATTATGTTGTGTATACATCCAGCAATACCATACGATTTGATTTTAATGAGAAGACCATCGTGCCAAACTCTGTCAAATGCCTTAAATATATTTAGGGCTTACTCTGTCTTATCCAGTGCTTGGTATATACGTCCGGAGATTACAGTTAGGATATCTGGAGTTTATCATATACTATTATATTATTATAGAGCCAATACTTTACTGATCAAAATTAAATCGAATTTGTGCCACAGGTGCAAATCCTCTGTATATCAAGTTTCAAATCTGTAAATCAACTATTGACAGAGTAGTTTGGTAGAAACCGTTCGTTACAAAGACAGACAGACAATATCACTTATATATATAATATTTATTTATAGAAATACAGTTGGCTATATATGTTGATGCTGAATCTCATTTTAGAGAAACAGTTTCGCAAGGCCTCATCTTCTTTCTTCTTTAAAAAATCAATTGTTTTAATTTTTACGGATGGTTTTTCTTTTTATCAAAGCAATAATAAAGAAAAAGGAAAGAGAAAACGATCGAAAGAGAGAGAGAAAGAGAGAGAGAGAGAGAGGGGGGAATGAGAAGGATAGAAGAACAAGTTAAAATACAAAGAGACGAAGGAAAATGGTGAAGAAAAAAGTGGGTGATATAGTAAAGCGGATGGCCAATTTGAAACCCAATAAATGGAAAAATGGTCGGATCCTTCTATCGATCCAGTAGATATCTCACTGCTGATGCAATTCTCTATCTATATAAGAGCCAGATACGTCCAAGGATGGAGTACTGTTGCCACATATGAGCAGGAGCTGCTAGAAAAGACTTGTCCTGCCTTGATAGAGTTCAAAATAGACTTCGGGGCTTGGTGGGAGATGTCCTTTTCTCTTCGCTGCAACCTCTGTCTCACAGAAGAGATGTTGCGAGTTTATCTCTGCTTTATCGTTATTTTCATGGAAAGTGTTCAACTGAGCTTCAATCTATGGTCCCCCCTCGCCAAACTTTCACAAGAAACACTAGACTAGCTGAAAACATTATCAATAATTTTCCCCACTCTTTATCTGTACCTAAACCTAAACATAGATTCCATGATCAAAGCTTCTTTCTTAGAACTGCACGCCTGTGGAATTGTCTTCCGTTTTCCTGCTTTCCAGCTTTCTATAATATGGTTGTCTTCAAGTCCAACGTGAACAAGTTTCTGATGAGCCGTTCCACTTAAGTTAACAAATTTACCGAACTTCCATTACTATCGATTACTATATTGTCCTTTTGACTACTTTACACTCATTAACCCTTATCCTTGAGTGGCCTATCGGCCTTGATAAGTGGTGACGTCTATGTAAAAAAAAAAAAAAATATGTCATATGTGGTGCGTGAAATTCCATTGACAATTTATAAAATGGCGCAGACGAGGAAAACTTTTAACTAAGAGTAAAGATAAGAATCACAGCATCCTATTAAGTACTACAATGGTGACATATTAGATTTCAATCTCGACTCTACCAGGTTTAGGCTTCTTTCTTTATGAAAAGATATTTCATTGTTAATCGTCTGAAGTGCATATACCGGAGGCAGCCCAGGCATTTTTGCAGGCTAGAGTGTTCTTCGTCCAGGTGCTGATTTTTCAAATCACACTTTCCGACACTTGTGTCACATCATCTGGTCGTGGGAGGAATATAAGTAACTTTATAAATATATATACACATATTTATATTTTTTATATACAGCTTTCCTGTCATGGGCATGTGTCAGAAGCAGAGAAATATCATTGAATTCCTGAAAAAAAGTGCACTGAGAATAATGTGGATTATGAAAAAAATCTAGAGCACAAAAATCGCTCGTTTTATTGGTTGCACGCCCGTCTTTGTAGCTTTTCAACTTTGAGCTAAACAGCACGAGGATTTACTTTTGGAACGAACCTCAAACATATAAAGAATCTCTGTCAATCGCTTTATCAGAGATTAGTAAGATATCAATATTTCACTAAGTATAAATCACAAAATTTAAAATTGTATAATCAAAGGACTGTTTCAAAGGCTAGTTATTTCACAAGATTTTATTCAAATTTATGCGATATTCAAATTTTATACTTTATCAAGAGATTTCCACTGTCCATCGCTTTATTACAGATCTTTTGTTGTGAAATATTGATATTTGACAAGAGGTAAAAAAAGGCAAATATTGATATTTTACTTTATGCAATAAAACGAATGAAGCAGTTTATATATACACAAAATTAAATAATAATAATTACTACTTTTATTAATTTTATATATATGTTTGCTTTTTATAAATAATATCTAAACATATATGTGCGTGTTTGTGCGATACGATAGTAGCATATATTTCTTTAATGATGAAAATAAATTTCTAGAAGTAAAATTGCTTTCCAATGAAAAAAATTCAATAATAAATAATAATAAACCAATAAATTTCTGAAAAAATGAAAAGAATCGATTAGATTTGAACTGTTTTGATGCAAACTCGTTTGGGGATGAAGCAATGACTTACTGCGTCTACGATGCACGGCACGCGTCTTCCGATTTTTATCTGAGCATTTTCAAAAGAAATATGTCGACATTTTCGTGATGATTGGTGATTAACCTCACATATTTTGCGGACACGTCATACGTCGTTGAGGGAAAACACCGCTCTTGACAATAATAAAATTAATACGGAAAAAATATAAAGAACGTATTTGTTATTAATTGCTTTTGTTGCTTTTGTTCTGTAATCTATTAATGGGAATCAAATGATATATAGAGGGGTTGTCATAAGAAACTAGCTGCAAAATCCTACCATTTCACTCTAGAGGTCCCTAAATGCTGGAAGGCCTTCTGTTTTAACAGTTTCGTAGCTTAAACTGCTAGACTTTGGAATTCACTTCCTGTTTTCTTGACTGTACTAATATTAAGGAGGGGTGCGGGCGAAATGTGTCCAGGAAAGCAGGAAAATAAACAATGAAAATCCCAACGGATCAAAGAACGGTCGGTCCCAGGAAAAGGTGGCCTAAGCTACATCTAGGCAAACGAAAATAAACAATGGAATCCCGGGACTTGCAGCGACCTGGATCCATGACGTCAATCGGTCATGGGTCAGACCGAAAACCAGCAAAAGTGCAATAACAAGCTGGCGAGGAAATAGTTTAAGAGGTCGAAGAGATGTCAATAAAAAGAGGAGATAAACAAAGCAACAACAGACAGCCAGAAAGACGGACAGATGCGGGAAACAAATTGACACAGTTTGCGACCACCCCTACGACGAACCCCCCTATCACCGTCATTGTTTTGAAGTGTGTATATTAAATATATCGTAAAATAAACTAAGTCTTTTTTATAAACAAAGTGTCTCGAATTCATTGATAAATGAAATAACTCTCCATTTTAATAGCTAGATGATCATCAGGCAGTCATATATGTAATAATAACTTGCAGAAGTTTAAATTAAATGCGACCATGTAATGTTGAACAGATATTGGCAGGTGAACGCCGAACGTATGCTGATCGACGACTGTTATGATCGTTGTAATATTTGTAAGAATAGAATGTTTTCATAGCAAAAATATTTACAGAAAAAATAATTCCTGTTAAGACGTTTAATAAATGATAGAATCTTAGAACACAAACAATAATTTAAAAAATAGGTTGACCTCTAGAGTCTAACGTAGCATTACGTAAGGGTTATTTCAAAATGACGTGGACTTTAGGTAGAGTTTTATGAAAGATACGTATGATTCGACCGTCAAGAATTGGGAGTGAATGAGAGAGAGAAAGAGAGAAAGAGAGAGAGAAAGAGAGAAAGAGAAAGAAAGAGAGAGAGAAAGAGAGAGAGAGAGAGACAGAGAGAGAGAGAGAGAGAGCGCGGATCAAGTCGAACAGAATGGCTTCCACAAGAGGGGATCAAAATGCGTCAAGGAAACCTTGGTAGTAAAAGATGCTGAAAATACTCGAGATTTATTAATTCATTTCGAGGACTCTTCGCATCTTTTCTGAGGATCGGTCAAACAAGGTCAGAGAGGGACCAGATATGTTTCTACGATTAACTCGATGTTGCAACCCCAGAGAATTGTTATTTGTTCCTTTCTATTGTAAATGTTACATGTCCGTTTTTAAACTGTACCTGTTGTCGGCAGTTTTATACCACTAGACGATACACGTCATGGATTACAGAACGGATATGTAATATTCGTTCTGACGCCAACATTATTACAAAACTACATATGTACACTGCCGCAGCAACTTTCATTATTATTACCACGACGAGAGAGTGCACAGAGCGTCTCTACTTTTAGCAGGACAGTGCAGTAGTATATTATGCTGCGTTTGTTCAGAACTGGCTGTACATTGTAATTCGATAGATTGGCAAGTATAGATGACGTGAATAGCGGTCTCGTTTGTTAGATTTTATCCTTCTCGAACAGTGGGGCGTCTGAAAGACTCGGCAAAACCGTATCGTTTGACTTGAGTGCAATTGTCATGTCAAGTATTTGCTGGATGAATCAACGAGGACGACTATATAGATAAAGAAGGTTCCATAGACTTGTTACAAAAGGGTTGCTCGATTATTATTGGAACAAGATGATAATGGCTGCCCAAGATGAAGACTTGGTGAGCGGTCTCAGCAATCACAAGTGAAAGTTCTGCCACACAGAAGTAAAGAATGTGCGTCACCTGACATTCAGCTGTAACGTTCGGCGGGGGAAGGACTACTATACAATGCAACAAAATGGCATGTATAAATATCTACACTGGACCATCTGTAAACAAGTTGAATCAAGAATGCAGTAATAACTCCTGATAACACATACCAACAAAACACAGTTGAAAATATGTCCTACACCATCCACTATCATTATGCCAACGATTACAGCTACTTCACAAACGATTGTATCACATTGTATAGTAACCAACCCAAAAGAACCTTACGCTTAGATGTCAGATGTCTCATTCTCTTTACTTCTCTGTGGTAGTACATGCACTTGTAATTGCTAAGATCACTCATTTTCTTAAAAGCATTGGTCATCAAGCTTTGATGTTGGTCCGTCACTTTCATCCTCTTCTGATTATAGTGGATCTATCCACTTTTTAGCCAGTTTTCAGAACCTTCCTTGTCTATATATTTTATGGATATGTTATGATTTGTAATAATTCAATCACATTAGCCGGTTAAAATGATACTAACAGATGTGTGTTCGATATATTGACGGACAGAAATCCTCGTAAGTTTCAGCATATATCGAATTGTGTTCTTTTTATTTTAAATGAAATTTATAAGTGAATGAGAAACGGATTTTAGTATTTGAAATCATTGGTCTCGAAACTATCTCAAGTTCGACTGTCTACCAAACTTCAACTCCAATCAACTGTCCTTTTTATCCAAAATCCTCATGTGCGTTTCTATTTATATTAGGGTGTATGTTTTGAGCCCCTCCCCCCGTTAACCGGCCTGCACCTAAAACCCACTGACTCACTTTCTAGCCCGCAGGTGCACGCCCTATCAATGGAAGTTAATGAGTCTGATGTGTCACCGGTAACACCCTGACCTTTCTGCACGTATCCGACACAAGTACGTTAGGTTCAAATCAGTACCGCGTTAATCGCGTTAACCACGTTACTGACACACAACACATATAAACTGATTTCAGTTTCAGTAAAAATAATGGTCCTCATTTTATGTTTTTCAATGGAGTTTAAAAAATTCTAATTCTTTTTGTAAATTCTCTTATTCATTATCGACAGTTTTACAATTCGACATGTCTTGTGTGCTTGTACCTCTGGCATAACGCCATTTTCAGCGATGTTGCCTGCTTTACGTTGACTAAGCAGAGTTCTAGAATGAAACTTCCAGCTTCAATAAAATATTTTTTTGATGAAATAATTCAATTACATTTGTCCATTAAAATACTACGATAGGGGAATTTCAAAAGGAATGCCTACTATTTTTATTCAATTCGAATTGATCAGAGGGTATTGCAAATTGCACTGTTATGATGAATGAACTTATACATTCATGAAATGAAGGTTTCGTGTCTTTGAAGTAGATATTGATAGTGTGAGACTCTAAGAAAGCAACTGCACTCATAGACGTGCGTCAGAAGCATAGATACGTCATTGCATTACTCGCAAAAGTGCACTAAGAATGGTTGTGACTATGTAGAAAAACAAATTCTGGGGCACAATAGATTGCTCGTTTTAATGGTACCACGCTCGGCTTCGTAGCTCTTCAACTTTTGAAGAAAAAAAGTTGAAGCTTTAGTTTTGGTATGATCCTTGTACTGCAAACAGATGCGTGACCGTTCGATTGACCGACCGAACTTTTCATAAATGTGCGTGGGCGTAGACACGCCTAAAACTTCTCTTCCGTAATCGGAAAAAAAAGTTTTGTAAATTGCAGAACTTCATTTAAGTGTCGTTTTCAAATTTTAATCAGAAGAAAATCGAGACGCAACCCCGGGGAAATAAGAAAAGTTCAGCCGTCATTTTTGCGATTTAATTATAATATAATTGGTGCCCACCATTAAATATTTCCACTTGACCTCACGGCCCCCTTTCTCATTTCAAATACTTCGGCCATCTTGAAATTCGCACCGTTCTTTGAAGGAAAGAATTGTAATTTTACTGGCGTATTTGAACAAACAAGAACAATACTCATGAAATATCACAGAAAACATTTAATTTCTTTTCTTTTTCTTTAATAAAACAAATTGGTTGCGTGTTTCATTTTACAGCATATCAACCCTTTTTGTATTATTTAACGCCCAACAAAGTTTCTACAAAGTCGAGAAATTAAAAACAACATAAACAAAACAACAATCATGATTAAAACAAATTATTTATATCAAACACAGTAAAATTTAATTAGCAACCCTTGTCTTTGACGTGCGTCAGAAGTAGAAATGATTGAAGTTCTGGAAAAAGTGCATTGAGAATGGTGGTGAGTATGTAGACAAACAAATTCTGATATAAAAAAGGGAGCTCGTTTTAATGGTACTGCTTCTGTTTTTGTGCCTCTTCAACATTTTAGTTAAAAATAGGAGACTTTACTTTTATAACACCTTTAGTATGACAAAGCACGCACTGGACGATATGCACAGCTATCATTCATCGCTGGCGAAGGTGCATTAAAAATGCTGGTGGCTATGTAGAAAAATAAATTCTGGGGCGCAAACGGTCTCCAGTTTTAATGGTACAACTCTTGTGTTCTTAGCTCTTCAACCTTTTGAGCTAAATTTAGGATACTTTACATTTGGAACGAACTTTGTATTTTTAAAATCGTTAAACTATTTACATGTCTCGATTATTTTTGAAAAAACACAATAATTGCTTTGCTTCCTCTCCTTCCACAGAGGCAGCTAGTAGCAGCGCATATAACGTTTCTATATACCATTCTTTGCTACAGACTATTACGTTCCCTGTCACAGACTATTACGTTCCCAACCCGTTTCCCAAATCAACAGGATCAGCAAGCTTCACTTCTAGATCTATTTCTGATAAAAGTTCCCGAGGATTGTGTAACAAATGTCCACAGCCCACTGGGTAATGCCAATCACGTTGTGATATTGGTAGAAATCACCCAAAACACTCGACGCCAAGTTGATGAGCCATTACTCAAAATGACAAACTACTTCATGAAGGTTGACTGGAGAGTCATCAGAGATCACCTTTCCCCTTCTTGCAGAACTGTATGCAAACGAGTCCAAAGCGGCAATTCAGCACATGTTCCAACACGAAAGCTTTTTTATTTTTTTTTAGCAAACCCCACACTTCTTAAGGGTTCACCTCTACTTATATCCGCAAACGGAGTATGCATTCAGCAGACAAAAGTATGCACAGGATAAAACGATAAAATTGTCCCTAAACAAAACAACACTACAGCTTTATTTTAAAACTATTTTTGAGGAAATAAGCTCAAGTAACTAGATTATGTAGTAGAGCTGACATCTATTTAATGTAGCTGCCTTCAGCTTCAATCACTGCCTCAATACGGGCTCAGAACTGGGAGCATGTCTTTTCCAAAAGCCCCAGCGAGAGCTCAGCGATGAGTCGATGAATGGCAGCGATCAGGTTGGCTTTGGTGTTGTGGGAGGTCATGTTGGTGATGTTCTCGATGTATGACCAAAAGAAATAGTCCAGCGAGTTTAGGTCAGCGGAGAGGGGCCAGTGAGAGAAGGGTACGAAATCATAGCGCCCCTTCTGAAGCTAAGCTTAGGTTTCTTTGGACTTGTAGGCCGGCGCCGAGTCCTGCTGCCACATCCGGGTACACTTTAGTATTGGTTTTTAAGGATACTTCGAAGTTGTGAGGTGGCATGATGTGGTCCTTACTTGAAATCACACCAAAGATCATCACCGTGGCCGGAAACTTAATTATTTCATCACACTGGCTACGTTCCTGTTATCTGGATTAGCATTTTGATGTTGCTAGCAATGATCCTGTTGTCATAACTTTGATCGGTAGAGAGTATAAGTTGTACGGCAGCGCATCTCTGATCTCGCTCGTTGAATATTGTGTCACTTTAAGACATGTAAGAAGGCTTCAATCGCTCTTAGAATTTGCACACAACTTGCCAACTAGTAGATGGTTCAGAGCAATAAAAGAAAAACGGTTTTCATCAAACGGTAATGGGATCATATCGTCTTTTCTATGGCGAAAATTTTATCGTTTTACCCCGTAGAAGCTGTAGAAGCTGTCAATGAAATGAACATAAAACGCATTGAGTCGCAGAAATTAGAAACTCGCGATTTCTAGAAAATTTATAACAATGTAGCAATTCCTTCACGATCCAACAACCTTGAGGCTTTTTTGCACAGTAATCAAATAGGCAAATCTGCATGCTCGACGTTTTGCTTCCAACTCCACTAAACTCAACAAATCATTCAATTCCAAACTTCCCTTTGAGGAGAGAACCCACACTTGATGATCTGAAAGGTATCACTTCCCACGATCCTGATGCCATAAAACCTCTCGAAGGCATGTGGACTTGATGTCATCCCTGCTTTAATTTAAGAAATTCTTCGCTGAGATTGATCCGTTCTCTCCAAACTCTTCGGCAAATACCTTAATAAATCTTACTTTCTTGACTGCTAGAAAATTGTTTCTGTTCTACCTGTTTTCAAGAATTTTGACGAAAGAAGCAACCCACTAAATTATTGCACCATTAGCCTGCTCCCTGTGCTTTGAGTCCTTAATCGAATAAGTACTAATCCACCATCTCATAGATTATAAACCTATCTCTGACCGACAGTATGGATTTAGACAAGCTTGTTATACTGTAGATATTTTGACTATAATCTCCGAACGTATATACCCGCATTGGAGGCTTAGGTAATAGGCTTAGACATGTTTAAAGCCTTTTAGGATGGTTTAATCATGAAAATTAGATTATATTGTATTACTGGACGAATATTTAATATAATTTAAACCATTCTTAGATAAGGGAAAAATCCATATTGTCCCAGATGGTCGTATGTCGGAACAACATGATATAAATGCGAGTGTGCCATAGGGGTCGATCATTGGACCTTTATTTTTCTTGATATTCAGAAATGACTTTCATGATAAAATTGTCTATGAGATGGGTATATCTGTTGACTACGCTCTAAAACAAACTCAAGAGGAAAACGAATGAAGACATATCTAAGAAAATGGGCAAAACTCCAGAAGAAGACCTCTCGTCTGTAGTGGAATGCGGCCGCAAACGGATGATAATGTTCAATGCTACCAAGAATAAGCTTCTTTCTTTTAATAGCTACAAGAATCCTTTTCAACTACTAATTACTATGGTTAATGATACACTAACTGAATGTACCTCGTTCAAACTACTAGGCTTATCATTCACAGACAACATGAATTGGAACAAATACAATGAGGTAATTGCCAAGGATGTTACGCATTCTATACCATCGATTAGAAGATTACTTACTCCTGAGAGCATACTGTACCTCTAAAAAGTCACTATTCGCCCATGCATGGAGTAGCATTGCTACAGCTGTGCTGGTAAATCTGTCACTCGCATCTAGACAGAATTCAAAAACGTGTAGTTAACCTGATGGGTCCCGCACAAGCAACTAAACTCCAACCTCTATTCTATCGCCGAAATGTCGCATCTCTGTGTTTCTTTTATAAGTAGTTTAATGGAATGTGCTCTGATGAACCCAAAGCTCTTGTACTTCTAGACAAACTCGACAAGCACAAAAATCCAACCCCTACACCGATACCGTAAAGCTTTCTACTCGAATAGCTTTTTACCTCGATCTGCTAGATTATGGAAATCCCTTCTGGGTCACTGCTTCTCTGAATGGACTGACTGTAACGATAATTGTATATGGCAATAGAAAAAAAAACAGATGAACTTAATTCGATGATGATGATGATGATGATGATGATGATGATCTTCATATAAAATGATGATGATGATGATCACATAAAAGAAAGCGAAAAGATCACCCGATTCAGAAAGAAAAATCATCCGATCCAAAAGAAATCTGAGCTCCAATCTCTGGTCCCCCCATCGCCAATCTTTTACAAAAAACACCCGTTTAGCTGAATCCACTGTCAAAAACTTTCCCCACTCTGTATCTATGCCTAAATCAAAACGTAGATTCCATGAACAAAACTTCTTTTCTAGAACTGTACGCCTGCCTGCTTCCCACCTGACTACAACCTGGATGTCTTTAAGTCCAACGTAAACAAATTCCTGATGAACCGCCCCCTTAAGTAGACACTTTATTAAATCTCCACACTAACGCACTGTACTTACAATAACCCTTATCCCTGAGTGGCTTCCGGGCCTTGATAAGTGATGACCACCTTGTAAAAAAAATATCATCTGATAAAATTGACCAATAAGATGGGAGGAAAAATAAACAAATATTAGCGCCGAAATTCAACAACCAAAAATCTAAAACTTTGGAAGGCAGTTGCGGAAACATTTCCAAAGATGATGGACGTCAATATATATATGTTGGAAAATATATATATATATATATATATATATATATACATATAGGACACATTGCGACTCCGTTGATGGGATATCAATGACAAAAAAGAAGAGGAAAAAAGAGAAAACGTTAATCTCAAATTAACGTTAAAAGAAAAGAAAGGGGGAGGAAGGAAAAGCAGACAAGAACAACGAGCAATAACAATGGAAGAAAAAGGCCCTATTCGAAGGTGAGTTGGAACTTTGTTATTCATATAAACTCTTCTCTCGGCCGGCTGTGGCCAAAGAAAAAATAAAATTACGTTATTCCGTCACCTGTACTCATAGGAAAAAAAAAATATCTATATCCAAGAGGATAGCGGACAATATATATATAGATAGATAAATCGATAAATAAATAAATAAGGGGAGAGAAAAAAGTGATATAAGATTTACTTCCCTTGGACTGATCTACGAATACATTTTGTATTTTGTGAGACCAACCCATTCGGGCATCTAAAGGTCGATGCATATGTGAGAAGAAAAAAAAAAAAAAAAAAAAAAAAAAAAAACAGATTTGAAATAAGAAAAAGAGGGAAGGGGTGGTATTTGAATTATTAAGGAGTCACTAACGGGGTGCTCTGTGATTGGATGAAAAAACAACCAATCACAGACCTCCCTTTTTAGATTCCTCCCAACCCCTCGAGAGCGGTTATTTCGAATTCTCTTCCTCTTTTGCTTGTTGACCCCCCTGTTGATAACACGTGTTTTTCAGTCTTCGCCATTCATACCGGACACAAGGGAGAAGTTTCAACAGTATTATATAACAATCCAGTCTCGGAGAATCTCGTATGCTCTCGCGCACATATGCAAATTTGGAGAACTTTGTTTTTTTTTTTTATAAAAACAGGCCACTAAAGCAGAGTAAGACAGACGTGAAAACGAGTCTACGGAAGGTACCGACGGACGACGCTGCTGCAGTGAGCTGAGGTTTTGTGTACTCTTTTTTTTTCTTTACAACAACATTTAACTAAACCGAATAAAACACTTTTTATGAAGAAATTCACAAGGAGACATGTTATATTGTTGGGTTGTGTATAACTTGGAAAGAGTGTATTTTATGCACGTAACGGGTGTTTTGTGTACGTGTATATATTCTGCATGTAGATAATGGTTGTACCAGATTATGCAGGTGTTACGTTGTCGGTGGCAGGCCAAATCTTATAGACGTGTAACGAAACGGTGACGTGGATATATTGACAATATATTTACAGAGGAAGAAAGACAATTACTTGTACATAACGACGAGAGGGAGACGAGTTTTTCGATGCATAACGAAGAGAATATATATGATAGCGGTCTATATAATAGATCCTCTGTACATTTAATATGTCACGTGATGATGATACGTTCGATACTTGTGGGCAGAACATTTAAAGCGGTTCATTTTAACAACAAATAAACACATACCTTGTTGTTCAAGGGCGACAGTTTATATATAACAACATTTACTCTCTGCTTCCAGCCAGATATCTTTAGGGATTACAACGGTCTGTACACATTTTGGCTATATTGACTAACTCTTTTTCCGACTTCTAAATCCCCGTCGCCAACTCTAACTTGCCTGTATATATTAACATTAATCCTTTGTGCTTACGTTATTCGACTACACAAAGACATAACAGGTGACTTCTCAGTCACATTTTCTGTGGCCAAATTTGATGTTTTTATAACTAAGTTTAAAAACCTATTTTGTTTATGTATTTGATATTTATTATTGTTTCTAAGATCTCCACTGCATTCCAAAACTTATAAATATTATTTGTCCTTGAACTCAATCTAATTTTCACACCGATAATTATAATAATGTTCTCTCATGATAATAACTTCTTTAAATAAACATCTAGCTTTTAATAATAATAGTCGATCTGACAATCGACTATTCGCAAGTCTATCCCGTGTCCTCGGGGGAGGCTAATACACTGCAGATGTTCGCAAAGAGAGTTTTCATATATGGACTTATTTGGAAAGAATTTACACATGACAGAGACTAATGTTATCTGAGCTAGTTATTAACATCTTGATCTTAACTTTTTAATTGACGAAATGAGTGACGCAGACTGACAGACATCGAAGTAATATTCGTCTTAGATTATGGGTGGTGTCTCGTTCGCATGGCTTCTCGAAGAGATATCTGAAATCTTTGGGGTTCTCTTCGCTCGAAAACGTCATTCTCTTTTGTCTACAGCATGTGACCTCTGCCCTCTGGTCTCTGCCATCTACCCTCTGCCCTCTGCCATCTGCCTCAACTTTACACATTCAACCCTGTAAGTCATTCTGTTTTAGAGACATGGATTATAATTCAATCCGTGTAACCCTTGTGAAAATTTACACTAGCTAACTCATTCGCTACTGATATAGGGCCCCTTATCCGTAACAATCTGATGATATTCTTTGTTAAACTACTTAAAATTGAAACGGTTAAAACATCAATTTTTATTGATAGCGACTTCAGATATATTTTCAACTACGGTTTTGAATTTTATATTGTGCGATCGGACGATATTCTTGTGATATGTGATAGCGCACGTAGAAGTCAACAAACTATATTGATTAAAAATTAGATTAAGTGAAAATAAAAGATATATACAGAATAAGTCGGTCACACCTTTTGAAAGCATTATTTCGTAATGTTGAATTTGAAAACTTTAGAAAATTGATTAACGATGTATACGAACATTTTTTTTTATTAAAAAAACATTTTTTTTTAATTTTTAGTTTATTCCGTGTATCTTCCCTTATCAAAAGCAGAACATATTGTCTTTTTATTGTTTTATGTTTTGTTTTTGTTTTTTGTTAAACATAAGTAAAACTTGCTTTAGTATAGAAAGTTTTCTATTTCAGTGACCGAGGACAGAAAGATGTAAAGTGTAGTATCTGAACAGATACTACACTTTACCCATAGCCAACAGGCAGAAATTTTATTCGTTTTTTTTCTTTCAAGCAAACACACATAACCCACAACTTTGCTGAAACATTTACTTAATATCTATTGATCTATAAAAGTGAGAATGTGTGTGTGCGCGTGTGTATGTGCGCGTGTGTATGTGCGCGTGTGTATGTGTGGACACTTCTCAACCTATATACTCAACAAACTTTTAATGTACAAACTTGAAATTTGGTATACTTTTAAATCCATTTTTATCCGATAAAAAGGCTGCTAAGGAAGTAAACATTAGCAAGTTGGTACATGCCAACTGTTTTACGACTGCGCATGCGCGATCGAAAAAACATGACAGCTTCATTATGTTAAGAATAAGATTTTTTAGAAAACACTTTGTAAACGTCGTATCAAGATGATGTAATGGTTATCGTACTTGACTCAATGTCTTTAGGTTTTTATTAAACCTCAGATCGAGTATTTTCATTTACTTACAAGAAGTGAACTGTTTAGAAAAAACGTAATACCTACATGCACATGTCTCTGTTTCTGTATGAATTAAAATGCAATATTTATGCGTATATTACGATCGGGCAATGCCTGGTGGCCTGCTAATATTAATAAAGAAAAAACAGGTAATATTTTATTTGATGGTCTTGCATCGACCTTTGATTCTGACTATCACTATATGATAGACACATTTTCAATATTATTTACCACTCCCGAGGATTGACTCCGAGTGTGTGCAATATATAACGATTTCTCTTCAAACGATTCCTGATTGGCTAAAATCGACTTCCACTAATAGAATAATTGGAAGTCTTATCAAAACGATTGCACAGCTCTTTTTTCTGATAACGAAGCGGGATCCTCAGGGAGAATGTTTATGTTTGATGAATTAAACGAAAATTGAATTTGATACACGAGGGCTTCTTTCCTTCGCTCGGACCCATCCTCCACTAAACAAAAAATAATTAGAAATGTTTAATATCTACTGGATTTGTGATGTACTTTTTTTTCAATTTTCTTATCACCTTGTTCTAGCTGAAGATAGGGCATCCTACCGGATGCCAAACATTCACCCGCTCTTTTATACATTCCAACCGAGAGATATTTCTAATTTTCCAATCATTCTGCTTAAATGTAATTGTTTGTATTTTTCTCGCACTTGATTCACCGGGTATATTTATTTGGTAGTTTTTGAAATTCTTATTCATGAGTTTAATGGTTTATGTAATTACTGAAATGATGAAAATTTTCCCGAAATTCCAATTTCTTTTCATAACATTGAAATGCAATTTTCCCCCCTCACCTCTGTTTAGCCTATCATCATCGGGGACACTAACTTCTACTAAGGTTGCTTCTTTCTCCTTGTCTGAAATTGCAGTCAGGTTTAAGAGCTCCATTTTCCAGGCACGTAATGGATGGTGTATTACCCATCCTCCACTATTCCTTCTGGTATGTCTCCAGGACTTGCTGCTGCATTCAATATTTTATTTTTTATAGACCATCGAGTGGAAATATTTGCACACTCCATTATGACAACTGTGTGTCAGGTGGTTCACATTCTCTAATTCTGTGTGGCAGAACCTGTATTTATTGTCATTGCTGAGATCACTCATCCACTTAAAAGCATTGGTTGTCAAGTCTTGATCTTGGGCAACCATTATAATCCATTTCTGATGACAGTGGAGCAACTTTCTTCTCAGCCAGCTTACAGAATATTCCTTATCTTTACAGTCCTGAGTGAATTCACGCAGATAATACTTGGCACGCTGTTGATTGACCCATTCTTTAAGGTTTTTATTGATGCTTTATTTTTGGCGACTCTTTTTATTTATTTCTGACGCAGACATATTTTCTGATTCTATCTCATTTCTCAGACAGTCTTATCTAGAATGTCTGGCAAGTTTCATGATGAAGGTTGTTCTGTACTTGTTACTACGTTTTCAAGTGCCATCATGATATTTGGGTTCTTCTTTTTTACATAGGAGTCACCACTTATCAAGGCCCGGAGACCAGTCGAGGATTAGGGTTAATAGGTGTACAATAGTCAATGGGATTATAGCGTAGTAATCGTTAATAGTAGAAATTTTGTAAATCGGATTACTTAGGGGGGACAGTTCATCAAGAACTTGTTTACATTGGACTTTAAGACAACCAAATTGTAGTCAGCTGGAAAGCAGGCTAATAAAGTGAGTTCCACAGGTGTGCAGTTTTAAGAAAGGAGCTTTGGTCATGGAATGTACGTTTAGGCACAGGTAAAGAGTGGTGAAAATTATTGATCGTGATTTCAGTTAGACGAGTGTTTTTCGTAAATGTTTGGCGAGAGGAGGGACCTTGGATTGAAGCTCAGACGAGCACTTGCCATGAAAAAAACCATAAACAGCCTCGCAACGTCTCTTCTGTGGGAAAAAAGTTGCAGGGAAGAGAAAATGGGCATCCCCCATTAAGCTAAGAAGTATATTTTGAACTCTGTCAAAGCAGGATAGACTGCTTCTAGCAGCTCCTGCCCAGATGTGCCAACAGTACTTCATCATTGGCCGTACCTTGCTTTTATATAGGTAGAGAATTGCATCAGGCGTGAGATATCTATTGGAGCGGTAGAAGGATCCTACCATTTTTCCAGCGACCTTGGCAACGGATTTGATATATGTGTTCCATTTCAGACCGGGAGTAAAGGTCAAGCCCAGAAGTTTGTCAAAGCATGGAGCCCTCCAATGACGAGAGCTATTCATTTCAATTTATGCCAGATGGGGATCAGAGCGATGATGCTGTAAAGATAGGAGCTTGGTTTCTGGGAGCTCATTAGATATTTCCCGTTTCTCACAATGGTGGCACAATATTGTTGGTCAGCTTTTGAGAGACCCTTGCCTCTTGCTCTTTTGGGCAGACAGCCACATAACATTTCTAGATATTTTAATCCATCTCTGTGAATGCAATTCAAAATTAAGCTCTATACAACGATCAGGCACCTTCGTAGTACAATATATATGTTGTTAGTGTAGTTAAAAGAATCATTGGATTATTCTATCGTTAACCATCGACTCTTACGGAGCACAATAAAAAAAATTGAGACAGCTATTACTCATTCCAACCAAAAGATCTTTTCTAACATTCTAACCGCCCCTTGAAGTATACTTGTTTATATCTCTCTTGCACTTGATCCACTAGGTATATTTGACAAGTAGTTTTTAAATTACCTGACAAATATACCTGGTGCTCCTATATTAACTAGAAGGATGGAGCTCGTCCTAAAATACCAGTTTTATTTTATGTCGTACATAAGATTCCTGCCATTTTACATTTATCAAACTTTATTATCGAGTCGCATTCAAGAATTGAGAAGTGATGATTCCCAAGTAAAACAAAATGTATGCACGTGTCAGTATAATCCAGTCGACATCACAATTCTTGTCAGATCATCGAAGTTAAGGAACGTTGAGCCTGGCTATCATTCAGCCGGCTTCAAGTCAAAGAATTATAGACACGCTTCCTCGACTTCATCAAACAAGTAGAATGAGCAGCCCTAAGAAAGTGTGTCATTGAGCAAAAAGACCGTTATCTAACTGAGCAGTCAGGACTTTAGGCTGGATGTAGTAGAACCTCAACGCCGTCCAGCTCTTCAAACTTGTCTGACTTTCCTAACAGTGTGTGATTGGACATTGTGCTGTCGAATCAACATTTCGCAGACCCGCTCCAGTTGCTTACAGTAAATTTCAGCACTGATGGCACAACTAGTTCGAACCAACTCAAAATGCACGACTTTCTTGCTGAATTAATCTTGTTTTGGACCGACGGTGTCTCTTGCTATTTCTGAACACATCACCTGTCTTGATTGTGCTGGACCAGATAAATCCATTTCTCGTCCGATATCACAATGCGCTTCCATTCTATAAACGCTCGTTCAATGGATTACTGAGAAATTGATAGCAAATTTAAAGTCGTGTGTTGGCCTGTGTTTCGGTGAGTTCGTGGGGTCGTAAACAAAATCAAGTTGCTTCAAGTATCGGTGAATTCTCGATTTGCCAACTCCAAACTACTAAACCAATTCTCGAATGCTCGATGAAGGTGCAATGTCCAACTTGGTTTGCAACTTTAACAGTCGCCCAGAACGAGGCTTAGCTTCAAGACTCATGTCGTCAGAATCTAAACGTTTAAACCATTTTCAGATGCAATTGTTTCTTTCACCTTTGGCAGCATAAATGGTACTCTTGCATAATGTGACCCGGATCCTCGTGATTTCCCGTCAAGCCCGGATCGGGCGAGACTGGCAATCATCGGCGTCCGCCGAGCGTTGTTCAAATGTTGAAACGCTAATCCGACTTTAGTTTGTAACTGTAAGCAGACGACAATCGAATTGGAAGAAAGTAACTACTGATAAATGATTACTTAAAAAAGAAAGAAATTGCGTAAAGGATGGCTTCTCCTGGCGGTGTACCAGTGGTCAGTGTAGACAGTGGGTGTCATTGCCCACAGAATCGTTTTTTTTGCACGTTCCAATTTGGATATTGCAACTATAGTGAAAATAATCTATTTATGGACTTTCGAAATGGCGACACTAAAAAATATTAAGAGAGAATGTGGTGTTATATCCGAACACACGTACACGGATTGTACGAACTTTCTGGGGGAAATTTGTCAGGAGTATTTCCTGAGGAATCCCCGGCAGATAGGAGGTCCAGGGGCACACTGTAGAAATTGACGAATCCTTATTCAACCGAAGAAACATAACGTTGGGAGAATCCTAGGAGGGATTTTTGGTCACCGTGCCAAATCGAAACGCCGAAACCCTCCTTCCAATAATACAAAAATGAATTCTGCCGGTTACAACAGTCGTTTCCGACTAAAAAAAAAAAGATCAATATTTTTGATTTAAAAAAAATAATACTAATAATTAAACAAAAAATTGTACTTACATCTAACAATTATATAAACAACTTTTTTTTTGCAGATAAATTAAAAAAAAAAAAAAAAAAACTTCTTGTTGATAATTATAAAAAAAATACTACAATAAATTAAATAAACGTATTTGTTTTTTTAAAGGTAGGTTTCTTGTTATTATTTGAAAATTTTAAGGGTTTTTTTCCCCGTTTTGTTTTTTTTTTTTTTCCTTAGCCTGCGTCTGTTAGGCCGCTCGGTTGTCACCGATGATTGCCGGTCTCGCCCGATCCGGACTTGACGGGAAATCACGAGGATACGGGTCAAATTATGCAAGAGTACTGCATAAATCACTTCGGTGGATCTCCTGATCGAAAGACTTCGCTTCCAGCAGAAACTAATCAAAACTCGCAGGTCAAATTTATCAATTGACATCTGGAATAAAAAGATGTATCACTATAGCACATTAAACGCAAAAATATAAAAAAAAAATGAAAATTACATAAATATTCAATTTTTCGCAAGTGTTTACGATATATATATATATATATATATATATATACTAATAATTCAGCCCGGCTTTGATCTGGCCGTATGTACTGTTCATAAATTTATGTGCATATATAAAAAGTTTGACTCATGTCCAGGTAACCTACATCTAAAATTTCAAGTATTTAGACCCAAAATTCTCGGAGGAGTTTCGTAGAGTCTACAAAGATCACTTCTTTCAACTTTAACATCTTGAAAACCCAATTTTCGCTGAGTAGTTTGCTAGACACCTCAAAGGTTAAATCTTTTGAACTTTGACCCCTTGGCAGTTCAAATTTTCGATTACAAACCGATTACAAAGCGTGTCCCATCTCTGACTGCCCTTTATGCAAAATTTCAAATGTTTAGACCAGAAATTGGCTGAGTAATTTGGTAGAGACCACAGAGGTCAATTATTTAAAAAGAATTTACCCCAATTTTGACCCCTTAACATTTATTGTTTTGGACTTAAATCAAATTAAAAAGTTTGATCCGTGTCCAAGTAATTTACATTAAAAGCCATTTTAACCATCAACCAGAGGGATTCTTTTTTTTATTACATTTTCACCCCAAACAAGGCACATTGCCACTTTGGTGTAGGGGGCTACTATCAGGGGAAACAACTACTGGGGTACTATGTAGGGATTTGGGCAGCAAGATATTGGTTCACGTTGCACTTGAACTTCTGCATGTCAGTACAGTTGGGGAAGCAGTGACCTGGAATGGAATTCCAAAGTCTAGCGGTTCTGGGGAAGAAACTACCGGAGTAGAAAGATCTTTTACATCTAGGGATCTCTACAGTGTGGGGGTGGGATTTTGCAGCTTGTCGGGTCTGTCGAGGGTGTTCACGTCGTGGGGGCACAAGTGCTTGCAGTTCATCAGAGCATTCACCATTAAAATACTTGTAGAACAGGCAGAGGGATGCAACATTTCGTCGATGGGACAGAGGCTGAAGCTTAGATGCCAGTTTAGGGCCTATCAGATTTGCGACTCTCTTTTGAACCCTGTCAAGGAGCGAGAGACTAGTAGCCGATGCACCAGCCCAAATATGACAACAATACTCCATACATGGGCGAATGGTTGCGTTATAGAGGTACAGGATACTTTCGGGTGTTAGTAGTTTTCTAGCACGGTAGAGAGCCCACCTTCCTTGCAGCGGCCCTGGCAATGCCCTCGATTTGATTGTTTTTTTTTGTTTTTTTTTTTACACAGTGATCACCACTTATCAAGGCCCGGAAGCCACTCAGGGATAAGGGTTATTGCAAGTACATTACGTTAGTGTGGAGATTTGATGAAGTGTTTAATAAAGGGGGCGGTTCATCAGGAATTTGTTAACATTGGACTTGAAGACATCCAAGTTGTAGTCCGGAGGGAAGCAGGCAGACGGAACAGAGTTCCACAGGCGTGCAGTTCATGGAATCCGCGTTTTGATTTAGGCACAGATATAGAGTGGGGGAAATTTTTCACAGTGGATTCAGCTAGACGGGTGTTTTTCGTGAAAGATTGGCGAGGGGGGACCATTGATTGAAGTTCAGACGAGCACCTGCCATGGAAATAACGATAAAACAAGGATAGGCTCGCAACGTCTCTTCTGTGAGAGAGGTTGCAGGGTATAGAAAAGGGCATCCCCCACTAAGCCACGAAGTCTATTTTGTACTCTGTCAAGGCAGAATAGGCTGTTTTTAGCAGCTCCTGCCCAGATATGGCAACAGCATTCCATCCTTGGACGTACTTGGCTTTTATATAGATAGAGAATTGCATCAGTAGTGAGATATCTTCTGGAGCGGTAGAAGGATCCCACCATCCGTCCAGCGACCTTGGCAACAGACTTGATGTACGTGTTCCATTTCAGATCAGGAGTAAAGGTCTAACCCAGAAGCTTGTCAAAACACGGGGCCTCACCCAGACGAGAGCCATCCATCACAATTGATGCCAGATGGGGATCAGAGCGTTGATGATGTAAGGATAGGAGTTTGATTTTGGATGCATGAAAGGTAACCAGCCACATCTTCCCCCACTGAACCACGCGCTCCAGATCAGAGGAGAGAGAGAGAATCAGAGAGAGCTTTGTCATTTGCCTTTGCCTTTGATGTGTTGCCGTAGATGGTCGTGTCATCAGCATAGATGTCAACGAATGATTTAAGTATGTGTTTAGGGAGGTCATTGATGTAGATCAGGAAGAGAGTTGGGCCCAGGATTGACCCCTGAGGGACTCCAGCATTTATATTGCAGGCCTTCGTTTTTTTTCCATCTACCACTACTCTTATGAGCCTATCGGAGAGAAATGATTTAATGATTGAGAAAACATTTCCAGTTATACCGTAGCTGGAAATCTTGTGAAGTAGACCCTTATGCCATACCTTGTCGAAGACCTTTGATATGTCAAGAGCAATTGCCCTAGAAAGGAAGCCTTTGTAAAGAGATTCACTGATCCTGTGGGATATAACCGTCGGCACATCTGCGGTAGATCTTGCAGAGCGGAAACCATATTGTGTGTCACTAAGAAGGTTGTTTCTGCTGAGGTGTTTGACTATTTCTCTATTTAATATGGATTCCAGAAACTTACTCACCGGAGACTTATAGGTCTGTACTGAGAGGGAGATGACTTATCACCTGAATTCTTAAATACAGGGCAAACTGATGAGGTCTTCCAGGGAGTCGGAAAGCACTTCTCCTTAAGGCAGCGCTTAAACAGTTTCGTAAGTATGGGAGCAAGTTGTGGTTGAAGCTTTTTTAACACTATAATTGGGATGCCATCAGGGCCAGTTGCTTTACTGGAATCTAGGTTCTTTATTAGCTTGGCGACCTCATGCACGGATATTTGTATGTTACCTAGCTTGTTCTGTGTTATAGGAGGAAATATGGGGAGTTGATGGCCTTCGTCGCATAGGGTAGAATTAGCTGCAAAGTTCTTTGCAAATAGTTTGGCCTTGTCTGACGCTGACGAGATGACCTCTGGTCCATTGATAATGGTTTGGATAGAACGCGCACTTCTGTTCAGGATCCTATTTGTTATTTGCCAAAACTGGTGGGATCCAAGCCGCTGATCATCTACTTTGGATTTAACAGACTGGGCATATAGCTCTCTTGCATTTTTTATTACTCTTTTACAGTGGTTGCTGGCAGACCTGAAAGCAGCTTTAGTCTCAGTGCATCTATTACGTTGGTAGCTATGGCCTTATAGAGGTACAGGATACTTTCGGGTGTTAGAAGTTTTCTAGCACGGTAGAGAGAGCCCACCTTCCTCGCAGCGGCCCTGGCAATGCCCTCGATGTAATTGTTCCAACTCATGTTTCCTGTGAACGTTAGGCCAAGGAGCTTGAGAGACGTACTCTCAGATAAAGAGTTGTTGGCCATTGCTATAGGTGGTAGAGAAGGTTTCTTGTAATTATTGAATGAAACCAGTTTTGTATTGGCGGCATTGAACGTGACCATTCATTTTTGTCCCCATTCCACTACTGATTGGAGGTCATCCTCTAGTGTTTCTGCCATTACTTTAGATAGATGTTCATTTGTTTTCCTGTCGTGCCTGCTATAGAGTGTGGTGTCATCAGCATATATACCCATCTCAGAGGCAATTTTGTCGGGGAGGTCATTTATGAATATCAGGAACAGTAGAGGCCCAAGGATAGATCCCTGGGGCACTCCCGCATTTATATCATATTTTTTAGATGTACGACCGTCGAGGACAACCTGGATTTTTCTCTTATCTAAAAAGGATTTAATTATGTTAAGTATTCTACCAGTGATACCTATGATCTAATTTTCCTGAGGAGACCCTCATGCCATACCCTGTCAAAAGCCTTAGATAAATCTAGAGCTACCGGCACGAAGCCAACAAAGTGTAAGTGAAATAAACTGTGCAGATCTGTTAGTTTCACACTTCCAGGATTTGCATTATTCCTTTGAGAAGGGATAATTTATTGCTAATCGCCCGAGGCACTCCTATTGGGGAATATCGACGGGGTTGCCCAAGATTTTTTTCCAGGTCAGAGCGCTCTTAGTCTATGGCACTTGCCCGAGTCACTCCTACTGGGGAATGTCGACGGGGTTGCCCAGGCAGATTTTGCAGGCTACAGTGCCCTTTCGCTATGACGCTTGCTCTTCAATCCCACTTTCCGACCCTTATGTCACATCTTTTTATTGTGAAAGGGAGATAAATACTATCATTCCATCTCATTAAACTATATCATCGAGAGGAATCTGGCCTTGATAAGTGGTTACGATTTTTAGTAAAACAAAAAGTGCCATGAACTCACAGATTCACCTTGACTGAACGGGATATTGAATTAGAAAACAAGTCCATTAAAAGACTTGACGTCAGCCGGTGTAAATTAACTGAAATGAATACAGAATTATAATGATTAAATGCCGGTCGAGATTCTCCACGGGACGAAGACAACGGATGCGTAATTGGATTTATAGCATCAGCCATATTGCATGCTTAACCATACAATACGTACCAAATGTGTTCAAAAGATATTAACGTCGAATAATGAGACTCCCGGGTAACGGCGGGTTGCCTAAAAAGTGAAGCAAAAGACAGCACTGCGATTGTCAATTGTTATTGAATATGAAACATTCAATGAAGAAAAATACTATTGAAATGAAATGTTTAATAACAGGTGTTAAAAGTTGTAATATAATATTTACGGATGAAATATTTAAGCAAAACAATAAAATGCTAGTTAAATATTCATGTAAGAAACTAGATTTCGGAATGTTAACAAAATAAACAAATACAATTTTAGTTTTACAAAAACAAAAGTTGACCTGGTTGATGACGTCATAGCATCAAACAAAGAAAGAATTTTTAGATATACACGCAGTCAGTCAGATAAGTTAGATAGCCATAGAGTTAGATAGCGAACTGGAGCTTTGGCTTAAGAGAAATTTGGTTTCTTAAAAGATAACGGAAGCACTAACGGTTGACATTATAAAAGATGTAGAAATAAAAAGAAAATTGTGCAACTCCGAGACGAGGAGCGTCAGGAAATAAAGTTACATAAAATATAATCCCGAGTGTCGATTATCGTTCCTTCGGATGGAATAAATTTTTGTTACAGCTTTTACAGTCCTGGCAGTCAAGATAAACCGATGGAAGAAGGTATGTTCCTTTAGGGGTCGCATGTGCTTCCACAGAAAGAATATTATTCGTCCTTGTAAAGAACATTGTTCGTAACGTACAATCAATCTTTCCTCCCAACTGTTATTTGAATGTCTAAAACATTTACGCACACACGTACTCACAAACTTAATAGAGATTAAAAAATACGAACCGCTAGAGCCGTAGACACACACACACACACATATATATAAATGCATTATATATACATCATGGCTACACGAGCTGCACGTATATATATATATATATATATATATATATATATAAACAATATCCTATGAGATAACACACTAGAGACGGTGCGAACATTTATACAAGTATACTTTTACACGTAAATATATATAATAATGATATTAACTACGAATCCAGTCGTAATAAAATATCTAGGTTCGTAAATAACAGGCGGGAAGGAGAGAAAGAAGTAAATTTAACTATATTGTAATTTAGATACACCTGTTTAAATATTCTATATGCATTCAATTATATACGCCTTAAACATGTGACCTAGTCTTCCCAAATGTACTTTTCTAGAAATAGCCACGTTTTTTAACCCAGCAGATAAACAACCGCCAGAATACGACTGAGGTTTCAGTAGAAAGCGTTAGTAGAAACAATACATAACATGGATTCTACATACAAATGTAGGTTTTGTGAATACTTTCAAGAGATTAGACAGGTCTACAAAACTTAATACACTTAGTTTTTATCTGTTCATGTACTCCCTTATACTAGAAGGATGATTAAAGTTGATCAGATTCTTTCTTCAAGTTCACCAGGGTCAGGAAAGGACCTTAACACGCTTCGGCACTTATGCAGAACACGAACCGCGCTGGAACAACGGTGTTATGTAGAAATCCATTCTTTACTGTTCTGTATCTTCATCGTTAATAAACTAACGCACCGCAAAAATTGGACCCAACTTTAAAAATTAAAAAAAAAAGTAGGATATAACGGGCCAACTTACCAGAGTATAGCTGCCCTGGGGGGGGGGTGGCGATGCTCTTCTAATTTCCAAAACGAACGATTGCTTTCTAGCTATGCTAACAGATGGCAGTTCTTGTATTTTTTATGGCGGCTTCAAATAACCAAAAGTTTTAGACCAATAAAAAAAGGGCTAATTATTCTATTTAAAAAAAAAGAATAATTAACCTTTTTTCTGATTGGTCTAACACTTTTGGTTATTTACAGTTTATTATCATGTACATATAGATACATTTTTATTTTTAATTTATATTTAATAAAAATATCAGAAATACGACACCACACAAACATTTATTACAAAAAGCTTAATATGTAAATTGGAAAAAAAGTCAAAAAGAAAATCATTAAACCGAAACTCTCTGTGCTTTTCAACAATATATATATATATATATATATATATATATATATATATATATATATATATATATATATATATATATATATATATATATATATATGTATATATATATATATATATATATATATATGTATATATATATATATGTATATATATATATATATGTATATATATATATATGTATATATATATATATATGTATATATATATATATGTATATATATATATATATGTATATATATATATATATGTATATATATATATATATATGTATATATATATATGTATATATATATATGTATATATATATATGTATATATATATGTATATATATATGTATATATATATATGTATATATATATTTATGTATATATATATGATATAATATAGGCACCGCCAAAAATGGCCGCAAAATCAAGTTGTTGTTGTTTTTTAAAACGAAATTACGTTTATTAAAATCCATTATTTCTGAGTAACTTTTTTTTCCAGAAAGATAAAACCCTGAATTTTATCATATAGAAAACAGAATAATGTAAAACTTTTTCTACTATTTTTAATTCAATTTTAAATGTTAAATTTTCCCAAAAAGTTAACAATTGACATTTTTTGTCTTGCACAAAAAACGTACTTAAATATTTTAAAAAAAGGGTTTTTGAAATAATTAATTAATTTATTTATTGTCTAACTAAGATTTAGGATGATTTTCTAAGAGAATATGCAAAAATATTATAATATAAGTACCTGAATTTCAAATAATTCCACTTATTCATATAGGTAACCAGATATTCGCGTTGACGTAGTGTTCAGATCGACTCTGTTTACGTTTTCGTCTGATAAAAAGCAAACTATGGAAGACCAAACAGGCCAAAAAAAACTTATTTTTCAGTGACGAAAATTTCAATGTATTATTAAGCTGAGGCTGGCCAGTACCAGATGGGTGACCATTTGTATGCGTTTGGTTTTTAATGTGTATGTGTGTGGGGGCCAGACTCCCCAAAATGGGGGGGGGGCAATTTAAAGCAGAATAAAAAAAAATTATTTCAGCGCGTTTGGTCCACCATAGTCAAAGGCGGCAAACGTTTTCAAACGGGATCGAAAAAAAAGATGCTATTTTTAACACAAAGGGCACAATATTTATCGAATTTTTTTTTTTGGTATCGATTATTCAAAGCATGCCCTGTTTAATAATGGTCATGCATTATTCGGCTCGCTAAAAAAAAATTGTTAATTTATTTATCAAAAATTTTAAAATAGCTTTTTTCGTATAAATATTAAAAAAATTTTTTTTTTGTTTTGCTTAACTTAAATTAATTATTTTACTTAACATATTCACCGAATTTCACACTTCAAAACTCAAAAGCGGGATAATTAAACACAATCGAAGTTCTGATATTCAGACGTCAAAATAAGGTATGCAAACAATTTTTTTTTTTTTTTTTTTTTTTTTTGAATCTATAATTCTGTCCCTTACAACACAATATGTTGATTTCAGTCTCAGATGATTATTTTAAGCATATTTGTTCCCACTTCAAAACAAGGGGGGTTTTGTAAGCAAAAAAAAAAATATATATAAATATCGTTTATGAAAAATAAGTACACTGTTATAAAGTTCATTCTTCTCCTAATAATCGCTGAAAATTTCGTATTGATCGGATAATTACCTGATTTTTGGTAGATTTTTAAAAAGACGGTCCGTCAAAAAGTACTGACCTGCCCCCCCAGTTTTGGCGGTGCCTAATATAATATAATATAATATATATATATATGATATAATATAATATAATATATATATATGATATAATATAATATAATATAATATATATATATATATATGATATAATATAATATAGTATATATATATATGATATGATATAATATAATATAATATATATATATGATATAATATAATATAATATATATATATATATGATATAATATAATATAATATATATATATATGATATAATATAATATAATATATATATATGATATAGTATAATATAATATATATATATATATGATATAATATAATATAATATATATATATATGATATAATATAATATAATATACTATATATATATATATGTATATATATATATATATATATATATATATGCGGATTATGTTTATCTATAATGTAGTGAATAATTAATGAAAGAGGTATGTAACGAGGGACCCGTCGGGAAGTACATAAAGTCGTATTATTAGTAGTAATCTATTATTAATGGAGATTTTGTATCTGTTAGTCTGGGTAGTGACGGTTGTTTAGTGGTTAACGACGCAGATTAATGACCTGAAGGTTCCAAGTTCGAATCCAGTTCGTTCCACAAGATCACTTTTACTTACGATGTTAGCAACCTTCACGTGTCCCTCTCGTAAGTACCGATGGCTTAGAAAAATATCGGAGAAACCAATGCCAACAAGAGAATCTTCGGATTCATACGATATGATGATCATGATGGTCTGTCTGTCTGAAACCATGACTGCTGTACTTTTATTAATGTGCTGTTACACTATTTTTCTTTAACATGGATAGTCACCACTTATCAAGGCCCTAAAACCACTCGAGGCTTAGAATTAATGTGTGAGACACGACTGTGATGATCGGTAATGGTGGAACTTCGGGAGAGTTTGATTATTTAAGAGGCGGCCCAACAAGAAATTGTTTATATTGGATTTAACGTGAGCATGTAGTTGTCAGCCGGGAAGCAGCCACGCGATATTGCGTTTCACAGACGAGCAATTCTAAGAAAGAAAATTTGCTCATGGAATTATTGTTTCGTTATAGGCACAGGTATAAAGTAGGAGAAATTGTTGGCAGTGGTTTTAGATAAAAGAGTGCTTGTTGTGAATGTTTTACGGAAGAAGATCAGAGATTGAAGCTTAGTTAAACAACCGCCATGAAAATAAGGACAGAGCAGATATGGACCCGTAATTTCTCTTCTGTGAGAAAAAAATTATAGAGGAGAACAGAACACCGCCCACCAGATTTCGAAGCAGGTTTTGTACCCTGTCAAGAGAGGAGAGGATACTCTGGGCAGCTCTTCTATAGTTGTGACAGACGTATTCTTAGGGCGTAATCGGTATAATCACGTTGGCACACCGGTTCTCGTCAGATTACCAAAGTTAAACAACCTTCAGCCTGGCTAGTTCCAGATGGGTGACCATGCGGGAATTCTACGCGCTGTATGTGATCTCTGCTTATCACAGCATTGTTTCCAGTCGCCTTGAGCCTATACTTGCCACTAGTATTTAACAACGCCGACTCAAGAGAAGTGTGGTTGGAGATTATGCAAATCTTGCCACAAAAAGTCCACACGCAGTCACCCTTATAGTCTGTCAAGATTGAAGGAAGCTACCATCTTAGGATATATTTGGCTCTTGTAAATGTAAATGATTGCGGCAGAAGTGAAATATTTTTCTGGAGCAGTAGAATGAGCCAACTATTTTTACAGCAACCTTCGCAATGCATTTGATGTAAGTTTTCCATTTCAGGCCAGGAGTAAAGGTCAGTTTCCAAAACAGGATTATTTCATTAGAATTTGGACTAAGGAATGATCAGAGCACATTTGCTGTAAATATTATATTTCCGGTCAGGAGTGAAGGTCTGTTTTACAATCTTGACGAAGCTTTTTCTCCAAACGAGAGCTATTTATTTCAATTGGGACCATGAAAGGATAACTCACGTTCTTCTTAATTGTATTACATGCTCAGAATCTGACGAAAGAGATTCAAAGAGATCGTGATCATTGCTGACCTTTGAAGCGTTGCTATAGATAGTAGTGTCGTCTGAATTTATGTCGACGAATGAACTTAGAATGTAAGTTGAGAGATCATTAATTCAGATAAGGATGAAATCTGGATCTAAGAATTGATACTTTTGATACTTCTGTGCATCGATAACTACTTGCATAAACCTGTCGGAGAGAAAAGATTCGATGGTTGAAAAGACGTTTCGAGATATTTCATTGCTGGAACTCTCGTAAACCTTTTTATACCAAACTCCATCAAATGCCTTTGATATGCCAAGTGCTATTGCCGTAGAGAGGAAACCTCCGTCAATAGATTCACTGATCCTCTGTAAATTTACAGTTAGGACGGAAACCATATTGTTTATTACTAAAGTAGGTTGTTTTTTTGCCGAAGAAATGGACAATTTCTCTATTTAACATAAATTCAAACAACTTACTCATAGCACACGGAAAAGCAATTGGTCTGTACTCAGATGGAAAATACCGATCTTCAGTACTTTTTAGTTCTGGACAAACTAATGAAGTTTCTAACATTCCGGAAAGCATTCTTCTATTGGCATTTATTTAAGAGTTTTGTAAGAATTGGTGCTTGTTCCGATTGCATCTTTTTGACTGGAATATTAGCAGGTAAAGATTCTTGATGACTGTGGCGCTATCGGTGGGGCATTAGAATACGCCGACTGCCCCCCCCCTGCAGAGGGTAAAAGTCCCTCAATGGGGGTCCTGGATATGACCTTAAACTATATCCAGTGATGAGGCCCCAGCTTGTGGGCTTTGGGGAGTATGGAGCCACCCTTTAATTACCATTGCTCCCAGGTCCACTCTGACCCGGACTGGTAGTACCTGTTAGGGTTCCAACTATGGGTTAAATAGAAACCAACGTGGAAACAACAAATATATTCTATTAAAAAATGTTTTCTTCAAAATCTTTGGATTCGGCATTAAATAACCCGGAAAGGGTTGATATGCCGTAAAACAAAAACAACCGACCAACCAAATATTGATGACTGTTGCAAGATCGTTAGCAGATATTTGGATTATTTATTCATTTATTTATTGTGGACTATTATCCTCATCTTTTGGTTTCACGACGTTTCGGCAAACTATTCCTCTGGCCTTCGTCAGGTGGTAACCACGACGGGATAGAAACTCCGGATCAATTACTGTCTTCCATAGTTGTTTTCATCTCACCACCTTTTGGCCGGTTTTGGGTAGGATTGAAACCCTTATCTTCAGACAATGCTCATTAGGAACTGTAAAGATTCAACGTCTCTATCCATTGAGTCTCTATCCATTGAGTCTCTATCCGAAGCGTGATCAAGGTTGGATTCTTTAGTTTTATAAATCCATGTTTATTTATCATCTGATTGTCCATTGTCGGGTCCATACTAAATGGTATATATTATTTAATTAATTAGAATTCATCATTGAGATGAGTATTTGTATTATTTATTCATTTTATATATTGCAGACTATTCTCATCTTTTGGTTGTTATTTCATGACGTTTCGGCCAACTATTCCTCCCGCCTTCGTCAAGTGGTAATCGCGACGAGATAAGAACTCCGAATCTCCTAACTGCATTCTCAGCGATTACTGCCTTCCATAGTTGTTTTCGTCTCACCATGTTTTTGCCAACTAAGTCTCTGGCCGGCTTTGATTTTTTCCAAGGCCAAGGTAGCTCCACTAAAATCAAAAACTTTGTTATGCTTGAGCTATTAGCAGCATTCCTGGCTATTAAACGTCTCCCAGCATTACTGAGGGCATATTCTGGGGTAACTTTCAAAAACGTGTTTGTTGCTGTGGATGCACAGATAGTTCTATCTTCGTTATTAACCAAGCAAACTAACAATCAAAATATTTTTGCCAAAAATCGATAAAGAGACATTTCTCAACTAGAAGCTGAATTAACATCCGAATTTAAAATCTCTATTCAATACAAATACGTGCCCTCAGAATAGAATCCGGCTTTGGGTAGGATTGAAACCGCTATATAGATATGCGGATGTCGCTCAAATTATTTTCAGTCTTGGGAGAATATTCAGGAGATGGGTTGCCCTGATGTTTGAGTTTTATGCAAAGTTCACGACAAAGAGTTTGGCTGTTAGATGCTGACGAAATAACCTCAGGCCGATTGAGGACGGTCAGGTAAAGGAGGTTCATTTGTTCAGGACTTGTTTTTTTATTCGTCAAAACTTATGGGAGTCTGTGTCGTACTTTGAAGAAGACGGAGATTCTTTGATCTAAAAAGAAGTGATCAAGATTGCAGCGCATGTATTTACGAACATTTGAATAAAACATGAAATTCTAACCGACCAAATGTTGTTCAAAGTTTGGGAATCAAAATAATTGTTTATTTTTTTGTTTGGTGATAAAATGAAAAAAAAAAAAATCAAACTCGTATTATTTGGATTATCGGACGATTTTTCTCATCTTGAGTGTCATTTATACAACGCTCTAGCCGATGTAACCTCCGACCTTTTTCAGGTGTTTCTTGTCGAAAACAGGAATTTTTGTCGAACTCGAGAATGCACGTAATTTCAAACAGAATCTTTCATTTAATTTAGAGAGGTAACATTCTGTCTGCCTGTCTGTCTGTCTGCCTCTATCTCTGTTTATATCGATTTATATATAGCTAGTAGATGAAATATTCGTTGAGTATATTGGTTGAAAAGTGTCCTCACCCATTCTCATTTATATATATATATATATATATATATATATATATATATATATATATATATTCCCGCCCCTTTTTTGTGTTATATATATATATATATATATATATATATATATATATATATATATATATAATATAATGAGAATAATGGAAATAGTATTCCGACAAAATAGAGAAATAAAAAGTAACAAACCAAGTTATGTGTTCATCAACGTTTCATCTTTATTTCGAGACTTTCTCTGGATGAATGAGATTAAGAAAACAAAAACACCAGTACACCATATATATATATATATATATATATATATATATATATATATATATATATATATATATATATATATATATATATCTTATTTACCGTGTTATTTAACCAAGAAGAAAATTGGAGTTATACCCCCTAGCAATAGCGCTGTCCGTATAATGCAGAAGTAACTCAAAATAATACGAATACTTTTGTGGATATTCCTTACTTTTTACTGCAAAAAAAAAAAAAAAAGTTAACACATATTGATATTTTATTGGGTCCTGAGCTTATTTTCTTTTATATTTACACAGAGATCAGACAACGCTGTGTAACCTTGCTAAGATACAAAGGGGGAAAATCAAACAAAACAGCAAAAAAAAAAAAAAAGAAAAGACCAAACAAAAAACGAAACAATGCAATTAATCTGTCACTGTTGACGTGATTAGCGCGTGCAATAGTAAACACGTATCATTCGTTGATGGCCGTTATTAAAAAAAAATGGCGTCGAATGAATATCGGTGTGATGCGATAGTGTCGCCATTGCAAACGATTATCAACACTGGATATCCCGACAGACATTTCAGCGGCGGGAAACGGTCACGACCGGTCAATTCACTCTGCGAACCCCCACCTCTTGCATGATGGGACGGGATTGATTTAGATCGAAATTGATCTAAAAGCTTCATGCGTCAGACACGAACACAGATTGATTGATAGCTAGATACATGAGATATACATATAAAGAGATCGAATGAGAGAGAGAGAGAGAGAGGGAGAGAGAGAGAGAGAGAGAGAGAGAGAGAGAGAGAGAGGGGGGGTGGGGGGGTAGGATGAAGAAAAAGATAGAGAAAGAGAGATAGAGAGGAGAGAGAGGGGGTAGGTAGGATAAAGAGAAAGATAGACAAAGAGAGAGAGAAAGAGAAGAGAGAGAGAGGAGAGAGAAGCGTAGGTAGAATAAAGAGAAAGATAGACAGAGAGAGAGAGAGAAGAGAGAGAGAGTAAAGAAAGATAGATGGATAAATAGATTGAGAGATAGACGAATAGATAAAAGAAAAAGAGAGACAGAGAGAGAAAGATAGATATAAACGTACAAGCGTTACCTGGTCGTACAATACGCTTTAACATGAGATTTTAATTTATGCAGATTGCGTATGTATTATTATAGAATCAATCCTCGATTGAATCTTATATTTGACGAGCAATAATTTGCCCAATGGACTAATTCGCAAAAAATACAAAATAATAATGATAATGTCGTTCATTAAATTCCGTTGGGTTTGCTTTACAATATCATGTCAGTTGATATTTAGGCTTGACGATGAATGCTCTGGAAAAGTCACTTCTGATTAATGTTTAGTTTTAAAATATGGAAACGAAGAAATGAGTTGCGGCGATTTTAAATGGTACCTCTTCTTTTATCATAAATTGAACTCATTAATAAAAAATAAAATAAAATGGCGACGTATACCCGGGCTTAGACAGGGGATCATTCGATCTGCAGCCGAATTCTCTACCACTAAGCTATATCTCCAGGTTATAATGAATCTGATTTTGTAAGGAAATGATTTGCTGAAATTTTATTATTTCCCTTGACGGTGTAACGTGAAATATTCCCCTGTAAAACTTCTGCATATTTTATCTATAAGACAGAAAAGCTATTTTAAGGGTCGTATCATTTTTCGATTTTTGATACTTATCGGATGAATTTCTGTAATAAAAAAATATCCAAGAAACTGTCTGACATATAAATTAGCTTTGTGTGAAATTAGCAAAAGATAGGCTCAGCCGTTTCGGAACCTATGAGGAAGGAACTTACACACACACACACACGCACGTACACACAAAGTGACTTTTATATAGTAGTAGAGACAGATAGAGAAACAAATAGAAAGAGAGAGAGAGAGAGAGAAGAAGAGAGAAAGATTAGATAGATAGACATAGAAAAATGCAGGTCATAGTCATCACAAATAAACAGAGAAAATAAGAATAAAAGTTAAAAAAAGAGTGAGTGTGTGTGTGTGTGTGTGTGTGTGTGATAAATAGAGAGAGAGAATCGCAACTATAAATAGAAAAGATAGAAACAGAGAAAAAGACGAACAGAGTGGAGGAAGAGAGATGATGATGATGATGATGATGATGATGACGACGACGACGACGACGACAACAACGACGACGATGATGATGATGATGACGATGATGATGATGATGATGATGATGATGATGATGGTGATGATGATGACGACGAGGACGCCCACGACGACGACGTCGACGATGATGATGATGATGATGATGATGATGATGATGATGATGATGGTGATGATGATGATGATGACAGGACGACAAAAACTAGCGAAAAAAAGAGCAAAAGATTGAGATAAAGAAAGACTGAAACAGAAGAACAGTTACATCAAAAGGGAGATCACTCTCATATTTTTGTTCAGAATTTTAAGATTGAACTTTTTAAAAAGCGGTTTGGTCTTCAAAAATTATATTTAGCATTTTTCAAAGTATAACGCAAAAACTAAGGAAGTAACGGTCAGAGTAATATAAAGATTAATAGCAGAAAAATATGCGAGCATAAGATTTATAGACTTTCTCTTTTTTTCTGTCTGCATGTAACGTCAATGTTTTTATTCAAAAGTGTCACCACTAATCAAGGCCCGGAGACTACTCGAGTATAAAGAGTTAATGAGTGTACAGTAGTCATTGGGACAATATCGCAGTAATCATTAGTAGCGGAAATTTGGTAAATTGGATTAGTTAAGGGGATGGCTCACCAAGAACTTGTTTATGTTGGCAGCCATATTGTAATCAGCTGGAAAGCAGGAAAACGGAAGAGAGTTCCACAGGCGTACAATTCTAAGAAATAAGCTTTGTTTATAGACTCCACGTTTAGGTAAAGACAGATCACGAGTGTAAGAAATTGTTGATAGTGGTTACAGTAAGATGAGTGTTTTTCGTAAAAGTTTGGCAAGGGGGCATCGATTAGAGCCCAGACAAGTTCTTGCAATGAAAAAACGTGTTCTCTTATTTAGATTTTAGACGTTTTTTTATGTTTCGCAAGACCAACTCTTGTCAGGATTCAGCAAGCCATCTGTTCCAAATTTCATTTTGTACATTCTTGTATAATCGCTTGCTTCTAAAACCTTACTTGGCCGCTCAACGTTCCAGTTATCAAGACAGCACTGCTTCTCCCAACTATCTATCCAGGATATTTCATCTGTCAATTTGTCCTGAAAGTAATCTAATATATGCAGGGTTAATGTTGTGCTCTGACCTAATGTTTGGATTTGGTCATACTTCACATTGGAGGGCCGTCTAATCGTGCATCTGCCATTGCGTTGACAATATCACATATAGACTGAGTAAACAGGAAAGTAAAAAAAAAGCGCCCATTTTATTTTTAATGTCAAACTTGTGTTTTACAGTTTTTTATTCCATATTTTTGTAGTTGATGTAGACAGCAAGCCTGAGAGATACAAATATAGATTCAACTGGACGCTTTATTACGCAGCAGCGAATAAAAACTCATCAAAGCGTATTTTTTCCCCAAATCAGTTTTCTGATGCAACAGTAATGCGGGAAAGATTTTAGTAGAAATAATGCATTTGATAGAAAGGCAACTCAATGTTTGGTGAAAGTTTTTAGGAGACAAGAAGTGTAGCAGGTGCTCACAAATACCACGCTGTTCAACATCGCTCAGCGATGATACCTGACAAGAGTCATAATTTACAGAAACGCCTTAGGGAATCTCTCAGAAAATGAACACATAATCTCTAATAAGAAAATGCCATTTCAAGAACATAAGTTTTGGGGATCCTTCATTAAAACATACAATATTTTCTTACAAAATTCAGATATTGCAGCGAAAAACAAATCGCAATAAAACAAGGGAATCATTTTGTGAAGATAGTCAAATGGTTTGTTGGATTTGATTGTCTTTAGTGACTAGGCTCTTTTATCAATAACAACCAAATATGCGCTTCTGGTCACAGGCTCAACTCCATGTACATACCCACCATGGTGGTAGTCCAAATAAAGTGACCGTATGGTGTGGCATCGCACGAAATGGCACCATCGGGCCATACTTCTTGTAGTAGGAAAATCGGCTGACAGTGGACACAGACTGCTATATTCATTCATGTGGGCAAAGTTGATATCTGAACTAATAAGGTTTCAATTTCGATCAGATTTGAAGGATACAATCTCCAATAATTCAGTGCAAATAATTTGGTGAAAACATTTAAAAAAAACATCTCCTTTGGGGAAAAATTGAGATAAAAACCTAGGACGTAATTTCACTGTCACTTTAATGGACATATCAACAAATAAAATATACACCTCTACGTTCAGGCTCCACACAATAAGCACACCCGTCATCCTCTTCTTAACCACCCAAGCACATCCGTCATTCTCTTACCCACCACCAACTTACCAACGGAAAGTGACTGCATGTTGTGCCATAGTACGCAATGGCATCATCAGACCATGCTAATTTTAGGAGAGAATGAGAATTGGTTGATAGTGGGCACAGTCTGTTATATTGTACGGATTACATTCATTTCCGCACTGATGAGGCTTCAAGTTCAATCCGATTTGAAGGATTCAATCCCGCATCATTCAGCGGTAAAATCACTATATACCGTATTGAGTAGATTGCGAAAAAATGTGTATAGACTTTAAACTGTTTTATTTGTAAAATATAATTTCATGAGTCATTTCGAGTTAAATTCGATTTTATTTAAAGCATATCAATTCGAGAAATACATAGTTGAAATATGGAAATGTTACGTAAAGAACAATACACACGATGGTATTAGGCTCATTTCGCTTTTGCAATCAACCAGCCTCAGACCACCATGCTATCATCTAGTTATAGATCACCATCATTGGCGATGTCATGGTAGATACAAGGTGCATTAAATAAGTTTCCGGATTTTTTTTCCTATAGACACTTTTACTGATAATACACATGTGAAAATCTAGTCCCCTTCGAAGTAATTTCCCCAAGTTGCAATGCACTTGTTGTACCGTTCCAGAACTTCTGGAAGGTCCCACGGAAATCCTCTTGTGTGAGTGTGTCAACAGCCTCTTTCATCTCAACTGTCTCATAATGAAAGCCTCTTAGATGTTTCTTGGGCTTAGGGAATAACTACAAGTCACAGAGAGCAAGGTCTGGACTATAGGGAGGGCGAGGAACTATCTTGATGCCCACCTTATTTGAATAGTCTGTGATAAGAAAGGAGCATTATTGTTACAAACTTCCAGCAATTTTTTCGCACTTGAAGTTCCTCGTGAATAATTGTGTGTACCGTTCCCATACTGAGTTATTATCTCTATCGACACACGACGGCCCTTATCAATGAAATTCTTTATTTGACCAATCAATTCTGGTGTTCTGACTTCCTTACTACACCCACACCTCTTATCATCCCTCACAGACTCCCTGCTTTTCTTGAATCTCTTATGCCACTAAAAAACTGATTCTTGATTCATACAGTCTTAAGCATTGCATACGTTTCTGTAGCATTTTTCAAAGTTTAAAACAGAATTTTATTAAATATCGTTCTTCTAAAGTGTCCTCGCCTCCAGATGGTATTTTTGAAATTCATCAGCCGTGACAATCAGGCTTTAGTTGGGTGTATTCTAATTCCTGCTTTAGCAGTTCCTTTAAACCTTAAATAATAAAAAAATGGTCATCTCATGAGATGTATATAAAAAACATACTGAATTTTCAAGAATCTCCGATAATTTAAAATGACTGTACAAAAAAGTCCGGAACCTAATTGAAAGCACATCTTATGCTTCGTTTGCTGCTGTTAAATAATATTAAGTTTAATAAAACAAAGTTAAACATTATAAAGTTTATAATATTATGTAATATATTAGAAAGTTTTGTAATATAAATTTTAATAATCTAAAAGTTTATAATATAATGTTTAATGATATAAAATTTTAGTAATATAATATTTGATATTATACATTTTTTAATACAAAGTTATTCAAATAAAAGTTAATAGTAAAATATTTAATAATAAATAGTTTAATCATATAATGTTGAATAATATAAAGTGTGATAATATAAATTCAAATGATATTAAATTTATTACTATAATATATGATAATAACTAGTTTAATAATACAAAGTTTTATAACACACGCTTTATATTAAAATGATTAATAATATAAAGTTTAATAATATAAAGATTAATAATATAATGTTAAATCTTCTTCTTTCTTTTCTTCTCTATTCTATCTTCTCTTCTTCTATTTTCTTCTTCTTCTTCTTCTTCTTCTTCTTCTTCTTCTCCTTCTTCTCTATATAAAATGAACTCATTTTTCCCCGTGTGATTTTGAGCTTATTAGGATTAAAAATCAAGACAGTTCATGCACATGTACTATTCACAGACTGCAGCACATTACCTGAGGTGTGCTATAGGCCTATTACCTCTAGACTTCCTCGATAATCGTACATTCCTATATTTTTCCGGGTAAGAGTTCACTGCACAAAATCGTTGGTATCAATCGAAGTTGTAACATCTTTTCTCTCTAATAAATTCCTCTTTTCTCCGCTCCCATTCACACCGCTGCTTGGTCGTTCACAGGGGACAGTCACGAACGCATACCGATTTCGGGTTTAGTAGTTGCTTACAAAAACTGAAATGCTTCCTATTGGCTCAAACGCACCATGCTTACTTTTACGTTGCTTTTTTTTGCCATTTATTAAAAAACAAAACAAAAAAAAACAGGATTCCTTCCATTTTTCCCTTTTTTTCGTAAACATATATTACATAATTTTTTTTCGTAAACATATATTACATAATTTTTTTTCGTAAACATATATTACATAATTTTTTTTTGTAAACATATATTACATAATTTTTTTTCGTAAACATATATTACATAATTTTTTTTTCGTAAACATATATTACATACTTTTTTTTTCGTAAACATATATTACATACTTTTTTTTCGTAAACATATATTACATAATTTTTTTCGTAAACATATATTACATAATTTGTTTTTCGTAAACATATATTACATAATTTTTTTTCGTAAACATATATTACATAATTTTTTTCGTAAACATATATTACATAATTTTTTTTCGTAAACATATATTACATACTTTTTTTTTGTAAACATATATTACATAATTTTTTTTCGTAAACATATATTACATATTTTTTTTTTCGTAAACATATATTACATAATTTTTTTTTCGTAAGCATATATTACATAATTTTTTTTTCGTAAACATATATTACATAATTTTTTTTTCGTAAACATATATTACATAATTTTTTTTCGTAAACATATATTACATAATTTTTTTGTCGTAAACATATATTACATAATTTTTTTTCGTAAACATATATTACATAAATTTTTTTTCGTAAACATATATTACATAATTTTTTTTCATAAACATATATTACATAATTTTTTTTTCGTAAACATATATTACATAATTTTCATTTTATTTCGTTTCGTTTCGTTCGATGTTTCTTTCTTCTGTTTCCGTCTCTCCGATTTATTTTGGACGTTTAACTGTTTATTTTTTACCAGATTTATTTATTCATTTTTCGTTCAGCATAATTATGCCATCGTGATTATCGCATTTCAAAATGTAAAATATCAAATTTACGCGTAGATCGATTCTGAACGATCCAGTTTATGAGTGCTTTAAAATATTTGCCGACGAGGATTGAAATTACTCGATTATAAAATGCAAACAACGCATTTCTATATGAAACTTTAAACGCTGGATTCTTAAACCAATACCTAACGGAGGAAAGGGAAGTATTTACACGAAACAAAAAAAAAAAGACAAAAACAAGGATTTCTTCCATTTTTTTTATATGCATAAAGATATATATAATTTCTTTTTAATTTTATTTCTGCGTCGTTTCGTTTCGTTCAGTTTCTTGCGATTTTTTTCCTTCTATCTTCTATCTATCTTCTATCTATCTATCTATCTATCTTCTATTCGTTCTTCTTCTTCTATCTATTCTATCTTCTATCTTCTATTTTCTATCTATATAAATAAAATAACTCATTTTCCCCCTGTAATTTTGACCTTAATAGGATTGAAAATCAAGACATTTTATGCAAATGTTATGTGCTCGCACTGCAGCACATTACCTTTGGGGTGTTATAAGCCTATCATCTATCCACTTACTCGATAAACTTAGATCCCTATATTTTTTCTGCTGAGAGTCTACGGCTAAATTCGGTTACAATCAATTGAAGTGGTAAAATCTTTTCCCTCTATTATGTTCATACTATTCCCGCGCCCACTTAGCACCGATGGGGATACGTCCACAAGGGACACTACGAGGAAGCACCGGTTTGAGTTCGTAGTTGCTTTAAATAAAACGGATCGGCATTTTTCCGTCGCTTGAAACACAATTTACTTTATAATGACAAAATTAGTATCATTATTCATCATAATATTCACCACTATATTATTAACCATTATTTAATTTAGATTTGTATTGTTAAATTTTATATTATAAATCTGTATATTATTAAAAATTGTTTTATTCAATGTTTATATTATTACATTTTAAATTTTTAAATTTTATATTATCATATATTATATTTTTAAACATTGATTGTAAAACTTTGTATTAATAACTATTATTTAATTTAAATTTGTTTTGTTAGACATATACTTATTAAACATCATATTATTAAACACTAGCGGGGGTACCCGGCGTTTCCCGGGTGTTTCGTGTTGTGTGTTGGGTAAATTAAAACAAAAGAATAATAAAAAAATTGTTGTCCTGGTGTTTGTTTCCGGGTGGGGGGAATTTAAAAAATATGCAATTGGCCAAAAAGCAAAGAAAAGAAGAACAAAAAGGAAAAAAAAAGAAAAAGAAGAAGAAAAGAAAAAAGGAAAAAAGAAGAAAAAAAGAAGAAAAAAAGAAGAAAAAAGGCAAACAGAAGGAAAGATAGCGTCTTAACTGAAAAATGTTTATTTTATGCTAGTATTTAATGTATTTATTTATTTGTCTTTTGTGTTGTTTATGCAAAACTTGATCCACATAAAGTAATTTTTTTGTCTGCAATAATAGATTTTTTTACAATATAAATGTTAGGTGTAAGTACACCGTTTTTTTTTTCATTTGTTGTTGTTAATTAAACATGTGTGCATGCATCGCTGTCATAGTGGCTTTCTTCCAAATCCAATGTCGTCTGCGTCAATTTACATTTAATTGGGCTGATTGCCGGTGTCGCGTGATCCAAGCTTGAATGGAAATCACGGTAAATCGGGGGAAGAAAAAAGCAAAGAAAAGGAAGAAGTCCATATACTTGGCAATCGGCTGCATATAAAACTGTATTTACTTGAATGTTGGCTGGGAATTGTTAATCGATGAGGCTAGGTCGATAAAGGAATGAACGTGACATAAATACAGTTGGATACGCTATTAATAGTTGCAGACGGATAGAGTTAGATGTAAAATCTGGAATCCAATGTTAGTTCGTTTCGTATTTTTGTGTATTTAATAAATGTGATTATTTCCGTGTAAACTGTAGAATGCGGCGGAGAACGGATTTGCGTGAGAGAACTGAAATTTATTCACCTGAATGTTTGCTGGGGAGTGTTAATTGATGAGGCTATGTCGAAAGAGAAAGGAACGTGGCATGAATACAGTTGGGAATCCAATGGTAGTTGGTTTCGTTTGTTTGTTTAATTAAGTAATAAACGCGATTTTCTCTGTGTAAACTTTATTTTTAATGCGGAGGAGAACGGATTTCAGTAAGAGAGCGTTGTGATAGACTGCTATTAAATTAAGCAAGGTCAAATTATAATAATATGATGTTTAATAATATAATCTTTTATTATATAATTTTTAATAATATAATGTTTAATTATATAACGTTTAATAATATAATTTTTAATAACATATTGTTTAATAACATAATGTTTAATAATATAATATTTAATAATATAATGTTTAATAATATATTGTTTAATAATATTATGTTTAAAAATATAATTTTTAATAACATAATGTTTAAAAATAAATTTTTAATAATATAATTTAATAATATGTTTAATAATATAATGTTTAATAATATAATGTTTAATAATATATTGTTTAATAATATAATGTTTAACAATATAATTTTTAATAACAATGTTTAATAATATAATTTTTAATAATATAATGTTTAATAATATAATCTTCTTCTATATAAATAAAATGAACTCATTTTTTCCCCTCCGACTTTGACATTTATAGGAATGCACCTGTATACATTTGGTGCAGCCGTATCATTCACAAACTGAATCGCTACATCTGTCGTATGTTATAGGCTTATTAGCTGTCCAGTATCTTGCTGATCAGAGTTTCCTATATTCTGTCTGGTGAGAGTCCACTGTAAAAATCGGTGACATTTAATGGAAGTAGTAAAGTATACTCTCTCTAACAAATTCATCCTATCACCGCCACTCACTTACACCGTTCCAGAACGTTCACAGGAGACATTTAAAACCGACCACCGGTTAGAATTTATCTAAAAACTGGTCTGGACTTACGCTGAAACGAACCACGGTTACTTTGCCATTGATTAGCATAAAACATAAACACAATTTATAAAGCGTTTATTATAATAAAATTAGATTAAAACAGAACACAATCCGTTACCTGGAATTGAATTCACAATTACATTATTTCGATTTCGTTATAACCCGCGTGGTTAGAGTTTAATGAAAACCTGGATTTACATTTACGTGAAACAAAACGCACCAACTTACTTTCACAAACACAACTTCCGTTTTGCTCTTTCCTTTCGTTCTTTTATTTTCTTTCTTTCTTCGTAAGGACATGTTTTCGTTGCCATAGTAATAACTTTTTATCGACATTGTTTCACTGTTTATGAATATTGAAATAAAATACATTACTACACATTAATAATATCTCACTTTTAATCAGTTTTATCGACTTTTTAAAACTTTTTTACTCTTTTTAAATGACAACGTTAATGTTTATTATTATTGAAATAAAATACATAACTACACATTAATAATATCTCACTTTTAATCACTTTTATCGACTTCTTAAAACTTTTTTTACTCTTTCTAAATGACAACGTTAATGTTTATGAATATTGAAATAAAATACATTACTACACATTAATAATATCTCACTTTTAATCAGTTTTATCGACTTTTTAAAACTTTTTTACTCTTTTTAAATGACAACGTTAATGTTTATGAATATTGAAATAAAATACATAACTACACATTAATAATATCTCACTTTTAATCAGTTTTATCGACTTTTTAAAACTTTTTTACTCTTTTTAAATGACAACGTTAATGTTTATTATTATTGAAATAAAATACATAACTACACATTAATAATATCTCACTTTTAATCAGTTTTATCGACTTCTTAAAACTTTTTTTACTCGTTTTAAGATGTCGATAAAACTGATTAAAAGTGATTAAAAGTGACATATTATTAATGTGTAGTAATGTATTTTATTTCAATATTCATAAACAGTGAAACAATGTCGATAAAAAGTTGTTGATTGTTTTTTTTTGCAACCAGAAAAAGAAGTCGACAATGGGAACATTATGAACAGTCTCAGGAAGACACTTCTGGTACTTTATTCTTTTGTTTTGATTTACTCAAAACCGCACACACCTCGAAACATCCGAGCAACGCCGGGTACCCCTGCTAGTGTTTAATAATATAATTTTTAATAATATAATGTTTTATAATATAATATTTAATAATAGAATTTGTAATGATATAATGTTTTATTAAATAATTTTTTGTCATATAATGTTTAATAATATAATTTTTAATATTATAAATTTTAATAATATAATTTGGAATAATATAATGTTTTATAATATAATGTTTATTAACATAATGCCTAATAATATTATGTTTAATAATATTTTTTTTTACAAGGTGGTCACCACATATCAAGGCCCGGAAGCCACTCAGTGATAAGGGTTATTGTAAGTACAGTACGTTAGTGTGGATATTTAAAGTGTCTACTTAAGGGGGCTGTTCATCAGGAATTTGTTTACGTTGGACTTAAAGACATCCAAGTTGTAGTCAGGAGGGAAGCAGGCAGGCGAAACAGAGTTCCACAACCGTGCAGTTCTAAAAACAAGCTTTGTTCATGGAATCTACGTTTTGATTTAGGCATAGATAAAGAGTGGGGAAGGTTTTTGACAGTGGATTCAGCTAGACGGGTGTTTTTCGTAAAAGATTGGCGAGGGGGGACCAGAGATTGGAGTTCAGACGAGTATCTGTCATGGAAATAACGATAAAATAGAGACATGTTAATGTTTAATAATATATTGTTTTATAATATAATGTTTTATAATATAATGTATTATAATATAAGGTTTAATAATATAATGTTTAATGATACAATGTTTAATAATATAATATTTAATAATAGAAAGTTTAATAATATAAATGGAAGTCAGATTACAAAAATATATTTTTTCTGGCATATAGAGAATATTTTAATCGGTTTTTGGCTATTATTCGGAATATGAATCGGTATTTGAAAAACCGAAACTTTTGGGGCTATCGCAATCGGAAAAAAATATTTATTTAAATAACTCCATAAACTTTGTAAGAAAACATTTGTGTTCATGTTCTTTCGAATACTCATAATGATAAAATTATATATATATAATTATTTTTTACTATAATAATTAAATACCTACAGACACTAGTGTTTCATCCTTCCGGGATTCTTCAGTGCAGGGTGTCACGATTACTACCAGTCGAACGATTCGAACCCCGCGACACGAGACATCTCTGGCTCGATTAGCAGAGGCCGTATCCATTCGGCTACTATTAACCGTGCGAAATAGCGTTGAATTTTAAACATTTTAATTTAAATGTTCATTACGTCAGACAGACAGTGATCAAATCGTTATACGATGATCTACGCATAAGAGCTAAATTGACCGACTTTTTAATTCAACGGAAAGTGCTCAACGATAAGAAACGAATTTCTTAAAGGGGCTGTCATAATTATTTTGTTACTATAATAATTAAATACCTACAGACACTAGTGTTTCATCCTTTCGGGATTCTTCAGTGCAGGGTGTCACGATTACTACCAGTCGAACGATTCGAACCCCGCGACACGAGACATCTCTGGCTCGATTAGCGGAGGCCGTATCCATTCGGCTACTATTAACCGTGCGAAATAGCGTTGAATTTTAAACATTTTAATTTAAATGTTCATTACGTCAGACAGACAGTGATCAAATCATTATACGTTATATATATATATATATATATATATATATATATATATATATATATATATATATATATATATATATATATATATATATAAAATAAGCACATATTACGCATGTTTGTGTTATAATGTGCACATATTACGCCTGTTTGTGTTACAATCCGGTAATTAAAGATAATATAAACGGTAGCTATATTGTTTTTTTTTTTTTTTTTTACACAGTGATCACCACTTATCAAGGCCCGGAACCTACTCAGGAATAAGGGTTATTGCAAGTACATTAAGTTAGTGAGGAGATTTGCTGAAGTGTTTACTTAAGGGGCGGTTCATTAGGAATTTGTTAACATTGGACTTGAACACATCCAAGTTGTAGTCCGGAGGGAAGCAGGCAGACGGAACAGAGTTCCACAGGCGTGCAGTTCTAAGAAAGAAGCTTTGTTCATGGAATCCGCGTTTTGATTTAGGCACAGATATAGAGTGGGGGAAATTTTTCACAGTGGATTCAGCTAGACGGGTGTTTTTCGTGAAAGATTGGCGAGGAGGGACCAGAGATTGGAGTTCAGACGAGCATCTGCCATGGAAATAACGATAAAACAAGGACAGGCTCACAACGTCTCTTCTGTGGGAGAGAGGTTGCAGGGTAGAGAAAAGGGCATCCCTCACTAAGCCACGAAGTCTATTTTGTACTCTGTCAAGGCAGGATAGGCTGTTTTTAGCAGCTCCTGTTTATATGAAAGCTTTTAAAAGAATTGGATTCGATAATTGTATCGCAGTTGAGAATTCACAACAGAATCAATAATTGTATCGGAATAGGAAACATATCGAAATCGTCCCATTACTAGTATTTATTTATTTTACTGTGCCTTGCGGGCATAAACATTGTCGAATATCCGGAGCCTACTTTGCAGAGTGTCATGATCAACACGTATGTAACTCGGTAATATTTTATCATCGATTGCAAACAATCGCAAACTGTAACCACGTGTGATTCTTTTGTTGTACAATGCTTACAAACGTCTAAGTAGGTTTTCAAATCGTACAAAAGTAGCGTTAAAAAACGCACACACGTAAAAAAAATGGACGTACAAAAAATGAACAAGCTTCGGAAATGTAAGTTTGCTAGCCGTCTTAGCCAGACGTGGAATATGTATGAATTGCGCATGCGTGGACATTCTCTCACAATGGCGCTGATTCAGCGTTCAACGATTATGTTTAAGTTTGACCAGCAATCCATTGCCATCAAACAATGCGAAGAATGAACAATGGTTCAAATGAAACGAAAACGACCAATTGTCGTCTTCTCCTTCAGAATTTTTTTTTCTTTTCGAGTATTCATGTCTTTAGGGTAATAAGCAAGTACTACTTACGTGGAAATAATAATATGTTTTATCTGATAAAAAAGCGTTGAATTTTGAACTGCATGTTTTATACAGGGTGGACCGATATAAGCATCGCCATATAAATCCGACATGATTCCATTTCCGTTTGATGAAAACCGGTTTGCGTTTTTTTTTTGTTGCAGACTAGTTGGCCAGTTTTTTACAAATCCGAAGAGCGATATAAGCCTTCTATCATGTCTGAAAGTGACACAATGTTTAACGAGCGAAATCGGAGATGTGCCGCTGGACACACACACATACACACACACACACACATACATACATACATACATGCATACGTACATGATTGTAACGTCTTGTCAGACGAGTGCCACTCCCTCAGACACTTAAAGTCCATGAGCCCAAAAATGACTTCCATCGCCACAGGACCATTTTTATAGACAAATGCCTGAGGGAGTATCTATACACAGATGTTACAGAGTCTTAGCTTTGTACGACAGCTAAGTCTCTCTCTCGGTTCAAAATGTTGAGATCCAGCGACAAGCAAGAGCAAGATAGCCAGCAACAAGTTAAACTGCAGACCAGCTTAATGCGGGTACTGGTTTCCCGCTTTATGGTTTTTTAAATCAGAGATTTGCTTCTAGAAAGGTTGCTTTCACGACGGCTTACGGGAGCCCTCTCCACCCCAGCACACTCATACATACACACATGGCCGTTGACCCCGAAAAAGGGTTTCATTCGCCCTTTAAAAGATCTTGTTTGAAAGGTCAAGACATACATGCATATATATATATATATATATATATATATATATATATATATATATATATATATATATATATATACGAGCAAACAGTTAATAAAACATGTTAAAAAACACTTTGAAATGAGTTAAAAACATATTTAATCTGAAAAGGAAACACTAGATAAGTAGATAGTCCTTAATCCGCGGAGTTTCGAAGAAATACTTTCCTTCTCATCAGAGGGTAGGAATTAGCAAAATGCAGGATCGGATTCTGCATGCAAAAGTATTTGATGGAACAACAAGTAAGTCAAAGATCTTACTTGAAAACAAAAAAAGTGAAGCAGAGGGAATATGGTGAAGAAAAAAGGTGATTACACATGAATGGATAGTCTGGTGGAAGATAAATAATCCAGTGACGGTAAAATCCAAATATATAACTTCAAGAGAGTTAATTGCATTTCCATTTGCACAAGTGAAATCCAAGGACATCCCGTAATTGGAAGAAGATGGTTCATAATAATCCAAAGACAGAAATCACTGGAAAAATTCACAAAAATTTGTACAAGGAAAACAGGAAAAAATTCCAATAATATTAATAAAAGAAAAGTAAGATATGCTTTTCACTCTATTCCGAGATATAAATATAAATAAGAAAGATCAGTGTAGACAAAGAGAGAGAAAATGGTGATAGAGTTAAATATAAAATAGAGAAACAAATGTCAAAATGACCCAGACAGGAAATATTAAAGGCGCTAAAAATATATATAGGGCAAAATAATATAGGTCAACTGAAATGTACAGGTCATCGTTTAAAAAAAGGTCAGCAAGATTTGTTAGAAAACACTAAATGGAATATAAATCAATAAATCAATAAACAAATAGAAAATAAATAATAGATAAACAATAAATAAATAAATAAAAAATAAAATAAAAAATATGAAATAAAAAAATAAAAATATTTAAGGGGAGATAAAGGCCGGTATCTGCAAATTCAGGAAAAAGCAAGAAAAAAGTAAGTAAATGCATATAGTAAAATTTAAGTAAATATATATACAAGATATGAAAGTGTGGGTAGATTGATATATTAGATAGATAGGAAAGTTTAAAGAATAAAGCAGAAAATGCAGATAAAAACCGGCCATGCAAAGAAGAGATAAAGAATTAAAATAAAGGATTATAAAATTATAAAGTATTAAGAAGTATGCAGGAAAACGATAAAGTTAAAGAAAATTTTTTTTATACCTATATAAAAGGTAAAAGTAATAACTATGTAATTTCCAAATTGCCATAATTAAATTTGGACTTATGTTTACAGAAAGAGATCAGTTCATTTTTAGAATTTATTATATTGTTACTTTGAGGGGAAGTAATTATAGTTATAGCTTCGGTTGTGCAGAGGCGACATGAATTAGAGCCTGGAGTATAAGACTTAACTTTTTTATGATAGTCCATTTGATTGAGAAGAGGGTATTGTTAGAGTTAAGTTTTTTAATTAAAGTGGTTAGAAAAGTTCCTTGGTTATTATTAGAATTATGGTTGTTAAAAGAAGAAATGTTGTTTGATATTCTATTCTTAATTGATGTTGAAGTAGCGCCGATATATGTATGTACTTTATTAAAAGCTCGAGGTCTGGTATTAATATTAATTCGCTAATTTGTATTAGTTAAATAGTTTGAATTTTGTTCATAGTGTTCAACAAATGGTGGAACAATGTCTGCATGAGGACTATTTTGGAAGGGATAATGAGTGTTGTTAGTGTTAGGATGGCTGTTAGGAGAAATATTATTATTCTCATTATTATTATTATTATTATTATTATCATCATTATTACTAGTTGTATGTAGATGGAGGGGCTGCTCGAGTGGTGTATTGGATTAGTAACTATATCAAATGGAGGATGGGAAGAAGAATAACTTGAAGACGAAATATTAATGTCTGTTATGGGAGGATTGCGTGTGAGCTCAGTAATAGTGCAAGAATATATAACATCTTTATGGATGCAATCATTATTGAGTGGGCAAAGATGTTTGTTATTACAATTACAGTTAGTTTTGGGTTTAATTGGGAAAGGGATTTTTTGGGCTGATTTAATGTTTTGTTATTAGATGTTAAGATTCTATGTGCTAAATTAGGCATTGTTGAATAAGAAATCCTGATTGAGTTTTTATTGAAAATAGAACTATATCTGTGTGGGTATTTGAAAGAGTTTTGTACAATGTTGAAGAATTCCTTAGGTATATTAGTTTTGACATTTAGGCTAAATGGAGGATTAAACCAAATATTTTTCTTTCTTCTGATGCGACTGGGTGGGTTAGAGGCATTACGATTAGTATTTTGGTTGGATTATAAATGTTGATTGGTTCATTGTTATTGATAGCGGCAGATCTTGTTATTTGAACTGGTTTCTTACGAGTCATATTGTGTGTGATTACAGATTTAAGGCGGCCTGCTGGAGGAGCATAATTGTTGTATTTAATCTTTTCCTTGCGTCCTGAGTTCCATAAGACATTATTGAAGAAAGTAGCATTTTGATTAAAAGTTTTTTATCAGCAGAAAGAGCAGAAATTCTTCTAGAGACAGAAGATACTATAGATTTTATAATTGAGTTGGGGTGGTTGGAAGATTTATGGACGTATAAAAGCGTAAGATAAGGTTAATGATAGGGGCTATGATTTTCGGTGATTTTTGGCGCACATATATATACATATATATAGAAAGATATTGCTGTTTACGTAAATATTATGCCAGTATAAATCATGTAGAATATCTGCATGAATATAATTGCACGTAATAACTAAAGATGACCATCCTATAAAAAATTTGAATTTGTTTAAAACAAAATATTTCACTACTGATAGAAATGATAAAATAATCAATATTCGTTGATATTTTAACTACTAGTAAAACAAATATCTATAGATTAATGCCCACAAGTGTATGTATTTTTACGGTTTATAAAATAACTGTGTATTCAACATGTGTTTTTACTCTATGATTTAATATTTAGAAATGTATAAAAAATCGGAATCAGAAATTGTACCGGAATCGGAAAGTTTGTAAAGAATCTGTAATTCTATCAAAATCGGGAAAAATATTGGAATCGTCCCATAACTAATATATATATATATATATATATATATATATATATATATATATATATATATATATATATATATATATATATATATATATATATAACTACTTCATTTACTCGCATAAAATTAATATACGAAAGTATAGATTTATGCGTAAACTAAGTATTTACTTCAAAAGTGCTCAATACGTAGGTAGAGCTAGTTAGTAATTTATAAAATATATATGGCGATTAAGCTTAATCGACATATATATTTTATAAATTACTATATATATATATATATATATATATATATATATATATATATATACTAGCAAAATTACCCGCCGTTGACTGGGTTAGAAAACAGCCTACAGAAAATGGACTTTGATTTATGAAAGTATGATAGGTTATGAAAAGGAAGGGTTGTAAAGAGATAGCTTCGAATTTGGGGGTATCAAAACCAAAGCAAAATATGATGAGAGTAAAAATAAAATAGATAAACCCCGTAATTTATTATACCATACCTGTTCACAATGAAACACTTATTATGAGTTTTTCCCTTTTTCGTGTGTGTGTCAGTTCGCACGTGCGTGTATGTTAGTGTGAGGAGTATGCGTTGCGTGTGTGTATGCGTTACAATCTGTGATTTCTTTTTTCACATGTGTGTGTTTGCGTGTGTGCGCATGCCCGTTGGTATCTGTTCGTGCGAGAAGGGTACAAAGTTGTCAAGCCTGGGCCTCTGGACTTGTGGGCAGGCGCCGTGTCCTGCTGTTGCATCCAGGGTCTGCCAGCAGCCACCAGGGATCATCACACTCTTCAGCAGGTACACTTTGGTGTTGATTTTCAAGCCAACTTCGATGTGAGGTAGCATGATGTGTCCCTCACTTGAAACCACACCAGAGACCATAACTCTGGTCGGAAACTTCGTTGAACTGTGCCCTCAAGACTAAACCGCCCGGTTTTGCATTTTGAGGGTACTGGCAATGGACCTGTTATCAAAACTTGGATTAGTAGAGAGCATGTGTTTGGGAGCGGCGCATCTCCCATCTCGCTCGTTGAACATTGTGTCACTTTCAGACATGATAGAAAGCTTTTATCGCTCTTGGGATTTGTACATAACTGACCAACTAGTAGATGCTTTGCAACAACAAAACCGGTTTTCATTAAACGGAAATGGAATTATGTACTCTTTTCGATGGGGATATTTTTATCGTTCCACCCTGTACACATATTTCAGCTTCCTGGTTATGCTTTTTATTTTGATTTCTTGCTACATATGAAGTAATCTATACTAATTTATTAAATTCATTTACATTTTTGCGCCAGTTTTATGACCTCTTAGAAAGAACATCAAAATACAACGCTAATAAATCTTCAGAAGAAATTGATATTCAAGCAATCTTAATTTGATCGAAATAATTTGAACGTAAATTTTGAATAGGTTCACGCCATTTTTTTTTTCAAGATTAAATTCAAGATGGAACCATATTTTTATTTTCACATCTTCAACTCAAACAAGTGAAACGAGTTCATCAGAGCACATTAAATTAAAATACTTATAAATAAGACATAGATATTTAACATTGCGGCGATGGGACCGGAGTTGGAGCTTAGTTGACAAAGTGGGGCAGAAGAGTTTCACGTCCTTTTCTTTATTCTTCTAATAATCTTATCATATACAATTTTAATCAAAATCCATTATAAAAATGTTTAAAAATATAAGGCTTTCGCTTGAGGGAACTTCAAAAATATTGCTTGATTCATACCTAATGGCAATGCTCAAAATGAAGCAAATCTAATATATAAAAGACTATATGTCTGTCTGTCTGTCTGTCTCCATATTTTCAAACTCTGTCTCCTCCGAAACTAAAAGTCACTGAGCGGTACTAGGGACCTCAAATGATTGCATTTTTTGCGGATCATTCTTTTATTGGTCTTTAGCCGGTTAAAATTGTTTTTTAGGGGTAAAACAAGGTCAAAAAAATTTTAAGGGGTAAAACAAGGTCAAAAAAATTTTAAGGGGTAAAAAAAGGTCAAAATTGAAAAAAAAGATCGTTATACATTTTGTACATTTATTTTAGTTTATTTTTAATTCATTCATTTGCGTGTCACGTTGATACAGTGGTAACGTCACCAGCTTTGAATATTACAGTTTGGCTTTCGGGTTCGATTTCAGCTGATGGCAACCAAATACATTTTTTTTTTTAATTTTGAAATCACGACTCTATAATAATATTAGTAGGCCGCCCGGCATTGCCCGGTCGTAAAATATGCTTAAATATTATATTTTGATTGATGCAGATTTCGTATTTATTATTATATTATATTGGACCCAATATATAGTAATGATTTAAAATGTTTTAAAAAACTGACTCGTGCGCCACCACCGAGAATCGAAATCCAAAGGTTTAGCTTACAATTTATTTTATCCTTTGACGTTGATACCTGACATACGAAAACATCTTTGCTGCAAGGCAAAAAATTAAAACATGAACCTATAGCTATTCCGTTATGCATGCGTATTCGTAATGCGATCGCTCGACCTTCACCTGGCAAATTTCATTTTTTAATTTTCACACTTTTTCACCGATTTTCTTCGGCTAAAAACAAAATATAAAATTTTGCAAGTGTTCAAATACTATATATATGAAGTTTCATGTCTGTAGACCAAAAACTGACAGAGGAGTTTGGTAGACAAATTTTTAAACAAATATATATACGCATACATTAATATATATATATATATATATATATATATATATATATATATATATATATATATATAGATATATATATATATATATATATATATAGAGAGAGAGAGAGAGAGAGAGATAGATAGATATATATATATATATAGAGAGAGAATAGGGTTTGTGTTAACTATATCCCTTTTACGCAAATATTACACAAGTATAAATCATGTAGAATATCTGCATGAATATAATTGCACGTAATAACTAAAGATGACCATCCTATAAAAAACTCAAAAAACTTGATAGGGAATTAATGAAAATGAATTTTTAAAAGAATATCCAAATTCTCTCGATCTTTTGCTAGTGAATGCAATTCCACGACCCATATATAAAAAAAATTGTATCTTCTTTTTGAATAAATACAAAAGTGTTTTTAATGTGAATATCAATACAAAAGAATTATAGGAGTATAGATAGAATCATTCCTTCCATAAGAGAAAAAGTTTGCCCCCCCGGCAATGCTCTGACTCTGTTATAAAATAATTCTTAAATCTAAAAGAAAAACAGATTGAATGTCATTACCTTTGATATAAATAATTACTATCAATCTATCTCCTCAATACTTTTAAACTCTTAATATTTGCCAAAAAAACATTAGGTTATTGCCAACTAAGAAATAAAATTAATTCTGTTAGCAAGACGATCTTTAATACATTTTGATGGGAAATATTGGCCAAGAAAGGATACCCCAACAATTTTGACATAATCTTTTTTTTTTACACAGTGGTCACCACTTATCAAGGCCCGGAAGCCACTCAGGGATAAGGGTTATTGCAAGTACATTACGTTAGTGTGGAGATTTGATGAAATGTTTACTTAAGTGGGCGGTTCATTAGGAATTTTTAACGTTGGACTTGAACACATCCAAGTTGTAGTCAGGTGGGAAGCAGGCAGACGGAACAGAGTTCCACAGGCGTGCAGTTCTAAGAAAGAAGCTTTGCTCATGGAATCCACGTTTTGATTTAGGCACAGATAAAGAGTGGGGTAAATTTTTCACAGTGGATTCAGCTAGACGAGTGTTTTTCGTGAAAGATTGGCGAGGGGGGACCTGAGATTGGAGTTCAGACGAGCACCTGCCATGGAAATAAAGATAAAACAAGGATAGGCTCGCAACTACTCTTCTGTTTCATAGGTTTCTCAGATTATCCCAAGTTATGGGAGTATTTCTATTATAAGAACATAACATAGAATTCCAAAACTTACAGGGAAGATTGTACATGGATGATGCAACATCGAATTTCTTGGATATTTCCCTGAATTAAACTTCAGAATCTCACTCCCTAAACTTGAATTTATTTTATGTGCATAAACAATCGAATCATCCAAAATCTATAATGAATTCAATAGTACCAGCTATCTCAAAATGGATCTCAAATGTATCAGATGACAAAAAACCCTCGACCAATTTTCAACGTTTTACAACAATGTTTTAAGGAATGCGGGATATACAGATAATATAGAATGCAATAAAAATCCTAAGATTAAAAAGTTAAAATCAGTAACTACCCATAATATGACACAAAGGACCAGTAATCTCCATTTATAATAAACTAGCATGGGTTACCCGGCGTTGCCTGGGTGATCGGCCCCCTTCCCACTCCGAGGGGTAACAAAAAAAGTTATCCCTCTGGATTTACATGCTTGGTGCCGGCCTCCCCCCTTCAGGGAGAGATAATCGCCAACCCCACCTTCAGGGTGGAGGGTGCCTGGAGGCTTCTCCCCCCAAAGAAAAAAGTCACCTCCTCCTGGCCTCTTCGCCCCCCACCCTTGGGGGGGACACCGGCTCCCTCCTTTGGGGGGAGAAACTGCCAAGCTCCCCCCTTTCGGGTGAGAAAATGCCAGGCTTCCCCTTTTGGTGGGGGGATGGTGGCCAGCTCCCCCTGCTTGCCCGTAGGTGGGTGGAGGATCGGACGCCCTTCCGTTAGGAACCCACCCTTTGGGGGAGGTGGAAGGAAAGGGTATAGCCCCGCTTCGGATAGGATTTAATAAACAAATAGAATTAAAACAAAAGTAGAATCGATAAGGATCGAACACGCAAACTAACGCTTAACAGTTTAGTATGCATACCCGAATTACTCTCTTTCCTTTAATAAATAAAAAAATAAATAAAAAATGTAGTAAAAGAAAGTATAAGCAAATGAATAGATAAACGGGGACGGGCTTGGTTGCCATAATAACGTGACGTACACAAGGACGGTAGTGAACGTGTGTATGTGTGCGTGTGTGCGTGTGTGCGCGTGTGCTGGGTAGTAGTACTAATAGTCTGTCCTTTGGAGGACAGCGTTTGTTTTCGTGTTGTGTGTACGTGTGTGCGGCTAGCGCCAGAATGGCGGACGTGGTGTTGGAGGTTGGATTGTGATTGCTGGTGTAAGTTTCGTAATTTTGTAATTTATAAATGGCAAGTTAGGAAAAAAATAGACCCTTGCAAGATGGACAATAAATAAGGGCATAATATTTTATGGTAAATTTAAGAACGTAGTTTTTTAGGAGATGTGATTATTGGATTAACCAATCATAAACCGTCTGTGGCACACACATCTCTGTTTTTATAGATATATAAAAGATAGATTAACTGCAGGCATTCCTCTTTAGAAAATTATTTCGTAGCTTTTTAAATACGTATGCCACTTAAAATTACAATACGCCCGCCTTAAGTGCCTATTATTTCTCCATCGATCCGCGTAAATATCTTTCGATTTGAATCGCTACGGTAAATTCCTACTTTAACTCCATCCACATTCACTATATACTGCAAATAACGTTTAGAGGAAGTTACAGAGTAGCCCTCTCTAAATAAATACTCCTCATCCCGACCCATGATACACCGGGAACGAACACTTTACAGTAAACGACGACGGCTCTTATTGTTTTCGAACCTTAACACCTATCCTTATACTTTCGACCTAATAATACATGGAAACAATGATCGGTCTCTTGCTTCCCGCGATCTGATTGACCAACTTAATGCATTCCGTCATTCAAGCACGTCGAACGGTGAGAAAAAAAAATATCGTAATAATTTCATTTTTCTTTATAATAATTCTAGCCTGGGTGCCCGGCGTTACCCGGGTGTTTTGAAGTGTGTATTGATCGAAAAAAAGTGGTAGTAGGCAGCCAGGCTCGATCCCGTACTGCGAAGAAAGAAAAGAACGTGAAAAGAAAAGAACGTAAAGTGACGTAGGTTTAAATTAAGGCTATTCAATCGAAAAGAGGGAATGACTTTCGAAAATATCGGCAAGAAAGCGACCCCTTCTTGTAGAAAAGTGCCTAGTTGAAGGTGAAGGAATTAAGGTTTAGCAAATTTTTCGATATTTGTCGTCCGAAGGGTCGCGCTTCAAAACGATACCGATCTTGTGAAGATCCGTCGCATCTGTCGAAAGTTTTAAGCAGAAATGATGATTGCAACGTCTTGTCAGACGAGTGCCACTCCCTCAGACATTTAAAATCCATGAGCCCAAATGCCTGAGGGAGTATCTATACAATGATGATGTTACAGAGTCTTAGCTTTGTACGACAGCTAAGTCTCTCTCTCGGTTCAAAATGTTGAGATCCAGCAACAAGCAAGAGCAAGATAGCCAGCAACAAATTAAACTGCAGACCAGCTTGATGCGGGTACTGGTCTCCCGCTTTGTTTTTTTAAATATTAGATATTTGCTTCTCCTAGAAAGGTTGCCTTCACCACGGCTTACGGGAGCCCTCTCCACCCCAATACACATATACACACACAAATATACACTGTGCTAGTTGGCCGTTGACCCAGAAAAAAGAGTTCATTCGCCCTTTTGGAAGGTCTTGTTTTTAATCCTTCAGGGAGACTAGCCACCCTCCTCACCAAACAAGTCTGGTGGGGGAACCAGTTTAGTCGCCGGTGACCCGACCATGAGGCAGGTAGTACTGGGTTACATGGTACCAGTAGCATATGACATGACCTGACAAGCAGACATACAAACATACATACATACATATATACATATATTTCAGCAGGCAGGTGAGATTTATATTATAGAAGATGAAACTAAAAATTGCATGGTAACATTGTTTTTGTTGTAATTACTTATTTTTATCGCACAATTACTTATATTACTTATATCAGTATGATTAAGGTTGTTACGCTTTCGGAATAGGGACATGTGAGAAAGAAAATGAATATAATAAAACAAGGAAGACAAAAGTTTTATGAAACCAAGTGTTAACACTGACACTCTGAATGTTAGTTCCAAATAAAAGATTAAAAACAATTACATAAAATACTTCAGTTCGGTTGTGACTAACTAAACACACATAGGTAATTTTAACAATAAAAAAAATTTTTTTTCCATTTTTGGGGAAAATAAAAGTAACTTAACCATTTATTGTTTGCTTTTATTTTGGGGTAACATTAACTAAAAGTATGAATAATATTACATGAACAACAAACGCTCACATAGTTGACGAACATAAAAAAAAAACAATTAAAATATGTAATGCTGCCGAGATTTCCTTAAAAATATAAATTAACCAATGTTATGAACCCTGGGAGGGGAGGCGGTCTTGAACTATTATGAACTTTCACCTAACAATTAAATATACATTAGTGGTACACAGGCATTTGTTACCGTGTAATTTTATGTCTACAGAGTGCTCAATTATAAGGAAAATTCTAAAATAAGAGCGTATTTATATTTTGATTACATAAAGGTTTTAGATGGGACAAGTCATTGGTACCGTCGGTTTCAAACCCGACAATTAGGACTGTTTCAGATACTCATATTAAGCTCTCGTCAGCCAATACCCATCTATTTTATAACCGGAAGTAAGTAATTCGACAGCACCGTCGATCAAGTCTATCATATCTGAGGAACCAGGAAAGATAGTTAATTCATGACCCATAAATAAGATGCTCAAATGTAAGGATTGAATCTTTGAAAAATTGTATACATAGAAGGAAAGCACTCCTAATAAAATGTGTCAGTGAAAAAGACAAAACCTAGATTTTTATTCATAATAAAATTACATTTTAGTTAACTCTTAAATTCTAAAATATATTTTAGTTTGTAAAATTGGATTTTAATTGTAATTTTAAATTATTTTATTATAGATTTTAAAATATTGTATTTTATGAATTTTTAAAAAATACTTTATAAATGTAATTTACAATCCATTTTTATTTTAAAACTATAGAGAAAAATACAATAGTATTGAGGATAATATACTAGGAAAATCCCTTAGGCTAGATAAGTATCCCCCCAATCTTTGAACGAGTTTAAATTTATAAACGCATTTCGATATAATTAAATGGAATTTTACGCTTTAGTCGATATTGAGATAAATTTTAAGTTTGAAATTTTGGAAAACATTTTTTTAAATTTTTAAACTAATTTGGTTTAAATATTAAAAGCAATTAAGATAAAAAAAAAAATTTAAATCAAAATAAGATCTTGAATATAATATAATTTAATTTTAAAGTTAATAAAATCATCACCATCCGATAAATAAAAAGGGGAGTTTCACAAAACGAGAGTTAAACGTGAACTCGCGATGTATATATACTTCCACTTCCGGTTATAAAATAGATGAGTATTGGCTGAAAAGAGCTTGATATGAGTATCTGAAACGGCCCTAATTATCGGGTTCGAAATCGACGGTACCAATGATTTGTCCCATCTAAAAACTTTCTGTAAACAATATATATATATATATATATATATATATATATATATATATATATATATATATATATATATATATATATATAGAGAGAGAGAGAGAGAGAGTGGGCCATAAGTCACGCACCAAAGAATAAAGTGATGTGAAACTGTCAAATCTGCGGGGTAAAATATATATTCTTTTTTTTGGCTATAAAGTAATAACACCTTTTTTGTATTTATTAGTTGCTATAACTGTCAAATTTTATTTCAATCAAAGATTTTTATATTTTTTCATAATGATTTGCCTTTAAGAATTTTTAATTTTAATTTCAGGCAATTAACAATTAACGAACACGTTGAACTGGTGTTTATTATTTCAGTTTATTGGTTAAGTTTGGTTTTAATAAATAACGTTTATTACTATCATTTTTTTTTTTTACACAGTGATCACCACTTATCAAGGCCCGGAAGCCACTCAGGGATAAGGGTTATTGCAAGTTCATTACGTTAGTGTGGAGATTTGATGAAGTGTTTAATTAGAGGGGGGCGGTTCATTAGGAATTTGTTAACATTGGACTTGAAGACATCCAAGTTGTAGTCCGGAGGGAAGCAGGCAGACGGAACAGAGTTCCACAGGCATGCAGTTCTAAGAAAGAAGCTTTGCTCATGGAATCCGCGTTTTGATTTAGGCACAGATATAGAGTGGGGGAAATTTTTCACAGTGGATTCAGCTAGACGGGTGTTTTTCGTGAAAGATTGGCGAGGGGGGGCCAGAGATTGGAGTTCAGACGAGCACCTGCCATGAAAATAACGATAAAACAAGGATAGGCTCGCAACGAATTGTTTCAAATCCTTTGATGCGCGCCTTATGGCCCACCCTGTATATTCACACAGAAAGAGGATTACGCCAACATCGTTCGATTATATATTTTGTCTAACGCGTTGGACCTGTTGCTCTATACACTTCACTCACGTGACCTGTCTTTGGGTACATTTGTTTGCAGCTAAGTTATTTTGACATGTTCTAGAAGTGACCTTTATCAAAATTCACTCTAGCTAACTGAATCGCTAATTACGTCCGTAGGATCCCAGATATCCCCCTAAATTTTACAAACTCGTTATGTTGAAGTTAATTTGTGAACTCAAGATTAATCATAAATTAGTATTCTTTCCATTTTTATGATTCATGCTTGTTTGATCCATCCTCCCCGAAAAAAAACCTATTTGAATGATAGCGCCATCCCAGGTGCCCTTAAAATATCTCAGGAAACGCTTGAAAATATTTTCAGTCTATAGATGTCCGGTGCAAACCCCAACCTCACGATATCATTGTACAACTTTTGTTGAAACCGATACATATTTTTCAAACTTAAGCTTAATTGACCGACAATGCTTCTAAATAAAAGAAAACAATTCATACAAAATTTTTGGCTGTTGTTAAAATTGGTTTCTCAAATTCTTTCATTTTTAAATTCCAATTTCACCCCAAACAAGACACAGTGCCACTTTGAAGTAGAGGGGCTACTATCAGGGACATAAGTTGTAGGGATATTATGAAAAGAGATGAAGAGCAAGATGTCTGTTCATATTACACTTGAACTTCTGCATGTCAGTACAGTTGGGAAAGCAGAATCCCAGAAGGGAGTTCCAAAGTTCTGCAGTTCCGGGGAAGAAACTATTAGCGTAGAAGGTTTTCTTACACCTAGGGATCTCTACTGTGTAGTGGTGGGATTTAACTGCTTGTCAGGTTTGTCGGTGGTATTTACATCGAGGGTGTAAAGGGCTTGCAGTTTTTCAGAACATTCACCATTAAAATACTTGTAGAACAGGCAGAGGGATGCAAGACTTCGTCGATAGGACAAAGGCTGAAGCTTAGATGATAGTTCAGGACTTATCAGGTTGGCGATTCTCTTTTGAACCCTTTCTAAAATCATGTCTCTATCTTTATTTTGATGGCAAATGCTCGATTGAACATTGCCAAACTTTTACAAAAAACACTCGACCATCTACAACCACTACATATAATTTTCCCCACTCTCTATCTATGCCTAAATGTAAACACAGATTCCATGAACTAAGATTCTTTCCCAGAACTACTCACCTTTGAAACACTGTTCCACTGGCATGCTTCCCTGTTGAATACAACATGTTAGCCTTCAAATCTAATATAAACAATTTCCTGTTAATTCGTCCTCATAAATAATCAAATTCTCCCCAATTCACATCACAAGTGATTACTACACTATCATATATTACATTCATAGACCCTTATGGCCCAGTGACCTTCAGGTAAGCCCCTAAGAGGTGAGCCCCCTCCAAGTTAAAAAAAAAATCGAACTCGGCATGTGCAGTCCCCGTGACGGCCACAAAACGTTGCAGGTAATTATTGGACTTCGATATTTTCGTTTTGACTCTCACATTTGCCGATATATCTATATTGATATATATCTAACCAAAGATTTTAAGCGGCTCTCAGCATCGTTCTTATTACGAGGAAATTCTTCCATGAAACCATGGTTGATTTCGATAATTAACACGTCACGAACTTCACGTCAAATTAACACGTCACGAACTTAATGAACTTCGATTTCTGATGCGTGCATCGATATTTTGAGGAAGTGGGGGAAGGATATTATTTATTGAAAATATTTTATAATTTTTTAGATTAAATAAACAAACAAAAATAAAAAATAAAGAAAAAGGGTATTCAGATATTTTGTAGAAGAACCTCACCAAACTAGTATCACCTTTAAAAAAGACGATGCAGGTTCTTATAATTTGGATTATATGGATTACTGTCGTATAGTGAGATCCCGTATAACATAAGAGGAATTGTATATATGATGTGTTTATTGACGTGAATGCAGAATGTTCAATAATTACCGTTACAACTTTCTGTTATTATCTATATTTAGTGAATTTTCATGATTTTTTAAAAATCTTTTTTCATGTGTAAATGAATAAAGTTTAACTTGAAGAGTACTTTTGACAATCTGCCCCGTGATTTAGTGAAACGAATTGCCATTGTAGAACTATTCAAACCCAGAAAATTCGCAGAAGACGTTGCGAAGACCTTAAATGTGGACCGAATGTTGCACCAAAACGTTTCAAATCAACACAATTTTATTTTTATTATCGCTAGTACTTTCATAAGACTATCGCTTGGCAGTCCCGTGTTCGACAAGTTGCTATTGAAAAGGTAGGGGGTTACATCGGCCGAAACGTTATTAGAATAAAATTTAAGAGAAGAACAGTTGTCCGAAGAATCCAAATTCTCTATCCCAATCGAAACAAATTCTGAAACGTATTTTATGTGATGAAAATATTTAGGAAAAAGTTTTGGGGAAATAAACGTTGCTTAGTTCAGCTTTTCGGGCCGGGATCAAAGTGTAGTATCTGATCTTACGATGCTGCACTTAAGATAATTTGTACCAGTCAATGGAGGGGAAATCCTCTATACTGGGACAATTATTATTTTTGGTAACCAGAGTGCTCCCTTTTTGCCTACTTTTAGGGGAGTTGGTTTTTACCCCACATTAAAAACGGCCTTGTGCCTAATTTGCTTTGGCGGGGAAGCAAATAAATACAACAATGCATAGATAGATAGATAGATAGATAGATAGATAGATAGATAGATAGATCAACTTTTCTCTCCAGCTAGATTCGTTATGGACACATTCTGGAAATGCAGACCTGCCTTCATACTCTTTTATCAAGATAAAATATGGTAATCCTCCCAGGCACTACCTCTTCATATTTCTGTATTGGTAATCACATAACTACCACCTTGCGCACCCACAAAGGCATCAATGCACATGAAATTCGTCCGCGTACACAAATCGTTACCAAAATTACTCTTTCTTTTATATCACCTTTATATCACCTTTTTATTGTCAATATACGCTTTTACAATAAAAAGTGTTTTTCACACCTATGTTCTTCCATAGTTTTTAGCACGTTTAAAGTTGTTTTCCCATGTGACCTTCCATAATAATTCACATCCATTCGCTATTATCACGTATCATTTATTTGTGCATTAAGCCACGAATGCGCGCAATATACAACAAACTACGATAACCGATGAATAACAACGAGCAGAAAAGTCGCATTTATTTCCACATCCACTGTACAACCGACCGGCGTATTCGCTACAATGTTCGCAAATGAAAGTTGGGGTTTAAACCTTGATCATTTTTCCTTTTATTGTTTTTGTGCGTGTCCTTTCTCACTCAAAACGACGGAAAAACTTATGTTTCGTCAGTGTTCGCATGTGCTACTTATCTACGTATATTTCGTTTCTGAATTTTGGAGTTGAGAGGTTAATTATTCTTGTTGTTTGAACGTGGATAATATCGTGGCCTTCGTTATAAAGATGGCCGGCCAGCTGAAAAAATGACGTCATCGCCGAGGTCCCAACAAGCAAGATATGTGGAACTCTTAGACTGTCAATAATGAACAGTAATTTTTACAGACAGAGTTACAAAACTTCAAAATTGGATTGAAATAAAGAAAGAACACGATGATTTATACTGAAACTCATCTAATATTAATAATAAAAAAATAATAAAACACAAGTTGTTTGTTTAAGTATTATAAGCAATTGAATATTTCGTTGTATTATAGATTTTAAAGATTAGAATGCGTTCTTTAATTAATTATAAATTACATTTTTAAAAAGTGAAGTAACACCATTTGATTTGTAGTAAACTTGAAGTTTATTTAATATAATTAAATGAAAATTATGCATGTAAGATTATGAATATTTGAAGCAGAACACAAGCAAAACATTTGAAATATTAAAATTAAACTATTTTTTTAATCAAATGAACAATATTTTTTAAATCAAAATGAATTTTTTTTAATCAAAAGGAATATTTTTTAATCAAAGTGAACAATATTTTTTTAAATCAAAATGAATATTTTTTAATCAAAATGAACAATATTTTTTTTAAAATCAAAATGAATATTTTTTAATCAAAATGAACCACAATATTTTTAAATGCAAATGACCACAATATATTTTCAAAATCAAAAACAATATTTTTAATAAATTCATGAAATATTGCACAGTAAAAAAATAATTAACCTAAAGAAAAAAATCATGTTTCTTATTTAAGGTTATTTCACCACATAATAAAAATAACATGCAAAATCATTTTTTTATATCCATATTTTCAGTTTGTTAAAATACGTGGGTTTGTATTACTGTAAACATAGATTCGAAAAAGTTGTCAAAAAACAAATAAATGTTATCAAAGGCAAGATAAGTTACGTTTCTACCAAACTGGATATATTTTTCGTGTTTTTATTCAATGTAACATGTTTATTCAGTTCGAAAACCATACAGTGTTTACCGATGTATTGGAAAATTGGGTTTGTATTACTGTACACATAGATTCGAAAAAGTTGTCAAAAAACAAATACATAACAAATAAATGTTATCAAAGGCAAGATAAATTACTTTTCTACCAAACTGGATATAATTTTCGTGTTTTTATTCAATTTAACATGTTTATTCAGCTCAAAAAGCATACAGTGCTTACCGATGTATTGGAAAATTTAAAATGGCGGCCGACTCTCTCTTTAACACGGTAAGTTCGGGAAAAGGTGTTATAAATAATAAACTAGACAAAATACTATCAAAAAACCACCAAATATATATCAAGTTATGTCACGGTATATATTGAGCAAATTCCTAAGAGTATTTTGTCTAGTTTATTATTTATTACACCTTTTTCCGAACTTACCGTGTTAAAGAGAGAGTCGGCCGCCATTTTAAATTTTCCAATACATCGGTAAACACTGTATGTTTTTCGAGCTGAATAAATATGTTACATTGAATAAAAACACAAAAAATATATTCAGTTAGGTAGAAAAGTAACTTATCTTGCCTTTGATAACATTTATTTGTTATATATTTGTTTTTTGAAAACTTTTTCGAATCTATGTGTACAGTAATACAAACCCGGAAAATTCAAGATGGCGTCTGACTCCCTCTTTAACACGGTAAGTTTGGGAAAAGGTGTTATAAATAAAATACTGTTAAAAACTCGCTCAATATATGTTACCGTGACATAGCTTGACATATATTTTTTCTAGTTTTTTTTATTTATAACACCTTGTTTTTCGAGCTGAATAAACATGTTACATTGAATAAAAACACGAAAAATATATCTAGTTTGGTAGAAAAGTAACTTATCTTGCCTTTGGTAACATTTATTTGTCATATATTTGTTTTTTGACAACTTTTTCGAATCTATGTGTACAGTAATACAAACCCGAAATGAACGCGCGTTTTTTTTGTTTTTTTTTTACTTTTAAGTTTCATATATATATATATTGTCAAGAAGCAACTAATGGACTACCCGTGATGACGTCAGCAGATTAAATTATTTTTGCCCACCGGCCATCTTGTCTTTTAAGACGGTCTTGATAATATGCATTCGTTCCGCCATGACTGTGCCGAAGCGCTATGTAATCCACAAAATCATTTTGAGTGTTGCCCGCACTGTCGATTAAACCTTCAACTTCAGCAAAATGTAACTGAATTTCATAAATACTTTATCTATTACGCCACGTGTCCTTACAGACGGTTGAGGGAACGAGAACATGCTACCGCCATGGATTAAATAAAGTGTTCCGTTCGAAATTTTATATAGTTCTTGAGTTACGGTTCAAATTTTTAAATATGACTATATACATATATACATATACATATATACATATATATATAATTATATATATATATATATATTTATAATTATAATATATATATATATAGATATATAATTACAAAACTCAAATGACCTTGTAACAAATATTGTAACCCAACATCCGGTTTACGATTTCCGGTTGTGCATGCGTACATAAACAAATAATCAACGCGACAATAAAACGTATTGTTTTACTGAGTACGTTTTCAGCGACTCAGTTGGTTTTTTTTTCCGCGTTTAAATTATCCAAATAAACAATTGTTAATACTTTCTGGATTTTTTTATATCGTTCATTTCCGTATTATGTTTAAGTTATCTTAACGCAATTTTCTTACAAATAAATCTACTTTAACCAGTTGACAACCATAAGAGCATTTTACAACGACGATTTACCCACAGCCTTCATCTTTTTTAAAAATTTTATCTCCATCCTTTTAATACACCTTTCTTAAAAAATCATTTATACATTTTCTTCTACACTACCAACATAAATAAATAACCCCGAAAATATGTTTTTGTTAATTTGCGTTACAAATAAATAACCAACGCGGCAATAAAACGTATTGTTTTACTGTGTACGTTTTCAGCGTTACAGTTGTTGTTTTTTTCGCGATATATCAAAATTTTAATTTAACTTTAAGTATTATGGTATCTGTTCAATGCACATTTACGAACAAACAACTTATAATTCAATGGCTGTAAGGTATTTTTTCCTCTAAAGTTTAAATATAAACCATTGAAAAGAAACTTTCGAAAAGACCAAAATATACTTTAGAAGTATACTTTAGAAGTGTATTTGGTCTTTTCGAAAGTTTCTTTTGAATGGTTTATGTTTGAACCATAGAGAACCCCCCTAAACCTTCAACAATTAATTATGACACTACGCTCGGTGTTCTTCAAAAGTTATATATATATATATATATATATATATATATATATATATATATACACACATACATATCTATCTATTAATCTATCTATATATCTATAAAAGTGAAAGTGTCTGTCCGTGTGTAAATGTGTATCTGTGTATCTGTGTGTCTGTGCGTGTACATTCCCCTACGCAATAACGTGATTTACACGGTACTGAGATTTGGGAAAATCGATGTGATCGGTTTTCAGCGAGAAATTTGGCGATAAAGGGGTAAAAGTTCGACGATTTGACCTTTGTGAACTCTACCAAACTCCTCCGACAATTTTCAGTCTAAACACTTGAGATTTTAGATATAGGTCCATTGGACATAGATCTAACTTAATAACTTTATTTGAGCCCAAAACATTAAATTTTAAGGGGTCATACTAGGGGGTCAAAGTTTAAAAAATTGACTACTTTAAAACTTTTTTTAGCTCAATGTACATCTCCAAATATCCGGGCAACGCCGGGCACCCATGCTAGTATATATATATATATTAACACACACACAACACACACACACACACACACACACACACACGCATATATATATATATATATATATATACATATATATATATACCTTATTAATATTTTTAACCAAAAATATCAATCTATTCAAATATATCAAAATTCAATTTATACCAATAAAAATGTAAGTCAATATTAATTGACTCAATTAGTAAGCTTCAAGATAATCAGTTTTTATAATCGAGCATTCATATAATATTTTCACAAAATCAAGACATTAAAGATCAAAATGAGAACATCAAGTTATGTATTTTCATATTCGTTACATTTGTTTGGTGACAATTTCTAACATTATGTCATTCAAAATATTCCAAAACAGCCTCTCTTCAGACGATGGAAAACACTATGTAATAGGCATAAAAGAACACATTTCGAAATCCTATCAAAGAGATCAAGCCGTTAAACCTACCTACACTAGTTTCTTCTAAGGTGTTTTTGTTTAATTATTTTCCGTTTGCCATAGTATTTATAAATCGCCCTATTTTCGTATTTTTACTTTTTAAATTATATTTCGACTAATTATATATATTAATTATATATATTAATTATATATATTAATTATATATATTAATTATATATATTAATTATATATATTAATTATATATATTAATTATATTTTATTAATGTTACGCTAATACTGTCTAATTTTTGTGATTTTTATTTTTCTCTAAATTATTTATTTAATCGATTTCTTTTTAATACTGAACTAATTGATTACACACGCAAAATCTAGTTTAAATTTATACGACATAACTGTATTCCCTTCTATTTATTTAACTATCTTATCTGTTTACATTTGCCATTAAATAATTAATTTTTCTTGATTATTTTATTTCTTAAAATAAAAATTGCAATTTAAATATATACATGGATGGAGTTATTGATTGATGCATGGAGTCACATGGATGGAGTTATTGGTTGATGCATTGTCCTGGTGGAATGCTACTGATCCGATTTGAAGAGTTCTGGCTTTATCCGACAGAATCTCTCCCTGAACTCCTTTTTGACTGTCTATCTAGTGGGAACCCAGTTCGTCTCTTGATCTTTAGGTTATAGCAGTAGATCCAGCTTTCATTGCAGGTAACCGGAGCATCTGAATTGATCAGCAAGAGCATCTCCTTGCTACCAATCTTTCTTTATGATCTTCTCTGAGCCCCTTTGGGACACACTTCGCGCTAATCTTTCGCATCTTTAGTTCTTAGCGATTAAGAAACTGTTTCAGTTCCCACACTGACATCAAACTGTGTACTTATTGTCTCTATAGACACACGACATCATTATCCATGAAATTCTTTATTTGGCCAATCAACTCTGGTGTTCTGACTTTCCTTCTCCTCCCACACCTCTCATCCTCCCTCACAGACTTCCTACGTTCCTTGGATATCTTATATCACTAAAACAGTTGACGCTCGATTCATACAAGATGGTCCAAAAGCAGTATAAAGCATTCCATGCGTTTCTGTTGCATTTTACTAAGTTTAAAACAGAATTTTATTGCATATCATTCTTCTAAAGTGCTCTCCTCACGTCCAGATTGAAATTGCGTAAATTTACCACCTGTGACAATTAGGCTTTTGTAGGATGTATTCAAATTCCTTCTACGATTTCAATCTGCAATTTACTCTAAAATAATTAACATGAAATCTGCATACAATATCATATTTAAGCGTATTTTAAGACTGGACTACACCGGCTTGCTACTATTATATATTGGGTACAATAGAATAATCAATAAAAAACTGCTCTAAATTAATAAATAAATACAACATCTACATGAATTAAAATATCATATTTAAGCGTATCTGTTTGGTAATTGAATTTCTTATTTTTATTTTCAACACAGATACGTAAATCATAGAAAGTTTTTTAATTTAAATCTGTTTTGTCTAAGATTTTTAGCAAATATTGGTTTGCATTAAATGTAAATATTTTATTTTAGATTGATTTTCATATTTAATCGTAATCAATATTTTATTTTTTTTTTGTCGCAAATAAAAGCAATTCTTATCCTCAGTTCTGTACATTATTGAATGGGTGCATTTCGACTTGTATTCCACTCGGTTTATCGATTCTATATCTTTTTCACTAATAAATAAAAATCGATCATCTTTATCGATTTTCCTAAAAAATCATTTATCATTTAATTTTAGATTTCGTTATTTTTTTTTATTATTATATTCATTTTCCTTACACTCATTAGTTTAATACTCTTTGGAATTTTTGATGAGCGATGAATTAATCCAAACACGATCGGGATCAACTAATTGGAACAAATTCCGAAAATTTACTTCATTAAAACTTAATTTAGAAAACATAATCAATTGGAGGTCTTGTTTGAAAGAAGGTGTCAATGTCCTTATTGCGTTGTGCAATTCAAAAAAGAATCTGCAGGGTAGTCCTAAAAAAGCGCGCTGTTTTTTTTTATTTGATCTCAAGTTTTTTTTCAGAGGGGATATTTTGAAAATGTTCTAAAAATAAGAGTTGAATGGAATAGTGTATCCTTCAAATCTGACTGAAATTCACGCTTTATCAGTGCAGGAATGAACTTGTTCCGAATGAGTGCTACGTAACAGTTTGTATCATCCGTCACTCGATTCTTATTCTTCTCCTCAAAGAAGTACAAGGCGCCTTCAATAAGTTTCCACACTTTTTGTATGGATACTTTTATTGATAGTACATACATGAAACTCTAATCTCCTTCAAAGTGACTGCCACCGGCTGCAATGCACTTGTTGTACTGTTCCAACAACTTCCTCGTCACAGCCTCTTTCATCTCCTCAATTGTCTAATAACGACATCCTTGAGCTTAGGAAATAACAAAAATTTACAGGGAGCAAAATCTGGACTATTGTGAGGGTGAGGAACTGTCTTGATGGCATCTTGGTCAAGACAACGTCTTTCTCTCTGATCTTCTCTTGCGACAAAGTTGGGGTAAATCTTCCTCGAGAATAACTGTGTGTACAGTTCCCACAATGGCATCAAAATGTGAACCTAATGTCTCTATAGATGCATGACGGTCTTTATCCATGAAATTCTTTATTTGGCCAATCAACTCTGGTGTTCTGACTTCCTTACATCTCTTCCACCTCTCATCTTCACGCGTCTTACTTGAATCTATTATGACACTCAAAATCTGATGCTCGATTTATGCAAGATGGTCCAAAAGCAATCTGAAGCACTTTATCCGTTTCTGTGGTAGTTTTTTTTTTCAAGTTTAAAACAGAATTTTATTGCATATCGTTTTCTTAAAGTGGTCTTGCGTCCAGATTGAAATTGCGTAAATTCACCAGCTGTGACAATCAGGTTTAGCATATCACCGGATTCTTATTATTCTCGTTTCGTCCGATGTCACACCATAAAGTAATTTTCTGTTAGCCAAGAGAACAATGAATGTGTTTATAGTGCTTTTTAATATGTTCCTCAAGCCACAGCAGAAAATCAAATCCGACAAATCAGGGTCATTACAATCTTCTTGTTACGTTGTTGAATGTATATATAATTTTCTAACTTGCACTTCTCAATTGCACTTCTCAATTGCACTTCTCAATTGCACTTCTCAACTGCACTTCTCAATTGCACTTCTCAATTGCACTTCTCAATTGCACTTCTCAATTGCTTACTAAAAGCATATGTACCCCTCACAATTCTTTTGTCGTTATTCTACAAAATCAAGAGAGAGACGAATTTATCAACAAAAGATTTATTTTCAGTGAAGCTTTTTGCCCACTAACAAAGATAGATAGATAGATAGGATAGATAGATAGATAGATAGATAGATAGAGAGAGAGAGAGAGAGAGAGAGAGAGAGAGAGAGAGAGAGGCGTTCGTTGCGAAGGTTGGCTGTTATGTGTGACACGACGACGGAGAAAGGTAAGCTATCTCAATCACGCTCGCCGTAGTTAGTCTGCTCTCTCAGACTCCCAACTCTTAACTAACTGATAGGTGTCTTTTTCGAGCTTTCACCTAAGATTCACGTCATCTTAAATGACTTCTACGCCAGACTACATCCAATTCTAGAGGCCAGACCTATATTTAAATTAATGTTTGTGCTAGTTACGAAAACATATTTGCTTTTATTTATCTAAAATTCCTTCTAGCAAGAATAGAATGTCGAGTTAAATTCCCAAAACGTGATTTAGCCACATTTGTCCTTGAATTCATTGTTCTTTTAAAGGGAAATCTAATTACACAATAACAATGTAGAGAAAATCGTAAGTTACCTGGCATCGGTAAAATAGTCGGTCGTGTAACGAAAAAGAGAGTCGTCAACCTGATAGGTCCTGAACTGTCATCTAAGCTTCAGCCTCTGTCCCATCGACGAGATGTTGCACCCCTCTGCCTGTTCTACAAATACTTTAATGGTGAATGCTCTGACGAACTGCAAACACTTGTACCTCCCCGACGTAAATACCCTCGACAAACCCGACAAGCTACTAAGTCTCATCCCTTTACAGTAGAGATCCCTAGGTGCAAGAAAGCCTTTTACTCCAATAGTTTCTTCCCCAGAACTGCGGGTCTTTGGAACTCCCTTCCGGGATTCTGCTTTCCCAACTGCACTGATATGCAGTGTAATGTGAACAAACATCTTTCTACTCATCTCCCTTCATAATGACCCCGCTAATTAAGTCACTGATAGTAGCCCCCTGCTTCAAAGTGGCACTGTGCCTTGTTTGGGGTGAAAATTGAATTTAAAAAAAAGAAAAAAGAAAGAAAGGCTAAAATAGCGACACCCAGTTAGTTTTATGGTTGACGGTCACATGAGCGATGCAGACTGTTGGTGTTTTATGCAAATAAGACACGTGAATAAAAACGGACACGGTACGAACAGGTAAACGAGTTTTAAGGCGGCGTATGTTAAGTACGCCGCCTTAAAACTCGTTTCCTCGTTACGTGCGTAATCGAGTGCAAATCAACTTGAAAAGGTGTCAAGTTGTGGAGTTGGAAATTTTCATGACAGAATTTCTACTTTCGTGTTGGAAGTTTTGACAGCCGTGTGTCAAATTTACCCGAGAACTTGTTAATCTTCTTCCTCGGGTAATTGGGCGATGGCCCCGGAGTGCTAATATGTAACACTTTGACCGATATCTTCACATAATGTTTCTCATTCTTTTTTTTTATTGCATTTTCACCCCAAACAAGACATATTGCCACTTTGATGTAGGGGGCTACTATCAGGGACATAAGCTACAGGGGTACTATGTAGGGAGTTGGGCAGCATCATGTTCACATTACACTTGAACTTCTGCATGTAAGTACAGTTGGGAAATCAGGGACCATGAAGGCTGTTCCAAAGTCTAGGAGTTCTGGGGAATAAACTATTGAAGTAGAAAGCTCTCTATCATGTAAAGGTGTGATTTAGCTGCTAGTTGGGTGTATCGGGGGTATTTACGTCGAGGGGGTACAAGTGCTTGTAGTTGGTTATTGCAATTTGTTTCCTTCTAAAAAATCTGAATTTTGTAAAGAAAGAGATTAACAGCATCATCATCATGGAGGGCCCTCAAAACTGATGTCCTTGAAATGCCCGACAGTCTATTTATTTTCTAGGAGATTACTCAAAGCGACCCTGTAAAACCTGAATATTATCAGGAATTATGTCTGAACGATATCAATCATTGTGGTTTTGTCGACATCTGCTATACTTTCTGTATCCCCAAAAGTTGCCAACAAAAGTTGAATTGTTCTTCTATCAGGTATATTGCTCCCGCCAAAATATTTCCGGCATTGCTGCTGCGTTAGAACTGACTGTGTGGCAAATTACGCCTTAATGATTTTTATCCGCTGCTGCATAGTATAGAGTTCAGTTAAATCTACGCATGTGTGTGTTCAATCAATCTCACAGGCCTGTTGTAAATACCAGCTGAAAATTGGGATGAAAACCAAAGTAGGGCGCTCTTTTTAGACTACTTTGTACCTATTTACAATGCCTGCCCACGGGATAGAGTTAGACACAAGGATCGTTTTTTAACGTGGAGAAAAGATACAAAAATAAACACTGTCTCAATCATGAAGGACTGCTCTCCACCGAAAGAGAACAAGAAATGGAAGTGTAGCGTCTGAAGAACAGATACAACACTTTGATCTTGGCCAGGTATTTATTTGCTCCCCCACCGAGCAAATTAGGCACAAGGCCGATTTTTAATGTGAGGAGTGAAGGGGATATAATTGTAGGTGACATAATTTATAGATTACAAAATTGATTAGAGACATAATTGATAAAAAAATTCTATTATTTATTTACCTGTGTCTCTACCCATTCTTCTCGCTACAATAAGCATTCAAGCCTTTTGGTCAAGATCAAAGTGTAGTACCTGTTCTTCAGATGCTGCACTTCATTTTCTTGTTCTCTTTCTGTGGAGGAGAAATCCTTCACGACTGAGACAATTTTTATTTTTGTACCTTTTCTCCACGTTAAAAAACGACCCTGGTGTCTAACTCTGTCCCGTGGGGAGGCATAGTAAATAGGTACAATAAGGATTCAAGCGTAGTTATTTTCATCTTACTTTTGCTATGTTGAGTGAGGTTCGAAACCGTTCACCTAGCACTTTCTTTTTCAATGCATAACGTTTAAAAAATTCAGTCTTATATAGTCATCTTAAAATTTTGGATTACGTTATCTATCTATCTATCTATCTATCTAACTATATATATATGATTAATTAATAATTGAATGGTAAGTAGTAAAATCTTTTTAAAAAGTGTTCAATACTACTAGAGAGCAAAAATATTGATATTCTTATATTATCTTGGTCAAATGTATTTTCAATTATATTTCACTATTTGTGTATAACAACCCTTTTTGTTTAGAAGCTCAATGTATGCAAAATATAGCAACAGAGCATATATATATAAAAACAACAGTATAGTTATATTCCAAGATACAAATATTATTTTTCATGCAAAACAGCACTTCCAGCATGATAACATTTTGGTACATTTTTACAGATCCGTTTCATTATGCAGAAAAAACGATTATTATTATGTCAATACCGTCTCCTTTCAGTGCATATACTCTGCAGAAAAAATAGAAATACTTTTGCTAAGATAGAAAAAAATAAATGACAATATAATGCAAGAAAAAAGATCATAAAAACTTAACATCATGTGTTTATTCCAGCAGCTAGCTGGTCATTTCTATTTTTTTGAAGAGTATATGCATCATAAAGAGGCGGTATTGACATAATAATAACCGTTTGTTTTTGCATCCTTTGTTTATATTGTCAAATGTTTTGCATGAAAAATAAATATTTTGATCTTGGAATGTAATATACTGTTATATATATATATATATTTATATATATATATATATATATATATATATATATATATATATATATATATATATATATAAATGTATATATATGCGTGTGTGTATTTGAATTAGGACTACGATAATCACATAATATATATATATTCATATTTTTTCACATCTTAATATCTAACAAAATAACTTATTTTAGTCTTTGAATGCAAGAGTTTTTCAAGAAGGAGGAATAAATTTATTTTGACTATTAAAAATAAAATTTCTGTTTTCAAACTAAAATAGTTTCTATTACAATCGCTTACAATGAAACATAATATTATTTTACATCGAAAATTCAAGTTGTTTTTCCACCATTTTGACGTTTATTAGAAAAGATATTACTCTCCCCTTCACTATAATAAGTTTATTATTTACTAGCAGTTCAGCCTGGCTTTGCTAGGGCCTTATGTACTGTTCATAACTTACCCTACGTGCGAATACACTTTATGTAAGATTTCTAAGCAATTTCGTAGATACTGTAGAGGTCAATTTTTTTAAACTTTGACCCCCAATTTTGACCTCTTAACATTTATTGTTTATGTCTCAAATCAAAATACAAAGTTTAATCCATGTCCAAGTTACCTACATCTAAAATTTCAAATCTTTAGACCAAAAATTGGCGGAGGAATTTGGTAGAACCTGCAAAGGTCAACTCTTTCAACTTTGACCTTTTTGCAGTAAACTTTTCGCCCCCAAACTTATTAAAATGCTTGCCGTATGTCTGAATGCCCGTTATGTAAAATTTCAAATGTTTAGACTCAAAATTGGCTAAGTAGTTTGCTAGACACCGCAAAGGTTAAATCTTTTGAACTTTGACCCCTTGGCAGCTCAAGTTTTCGACCAAAACCAATTAAAAAACTTGCCGTATCGCTGAATACCCTTTATGTAAAATTTCAAATGTTTAGACCAGAAATTCACTGAGTAATTTGGTAGAGACTGAAGAAGTCCAATTTGTAAAAGATTGACCCAATTTTTGACTCCTTAACATTTATTTTCTGTACTCAAATCAAATTATAAAGTTTGATCCATGTCCTAGTAACCTGCATTTAAAACTTCAAATGTTTAAACCCAAAATTAGCGAAGTTTGGTAGAGTTTTCAAAGGTACAAATCGTTGACCCCTGATCCCTTGACAGGCAAATTTCTGGTCGAAAACCGATTAAAAGATTTTCCAAAATCTCAATACTTCTTATGTCAAATCTCAAGTCTCTAGACCGAAAATTGATAGAGTTATTTGTCAGGAAAATGTACACATATACACAGATATTTTTTATTTATATAGATATATAGGTTTATTTACTTATTCATTATAATATTTGCACTACATTGGCAGGGCGTCACTAAGATGAGACATTCGTGTTAACAACACGTGTCCATAGAAATATATATATATATATATATATATATATATATATATATATATATATAGTAATTTATAAAATATATATGGCGATTATATCGATATCGGATATCGGCCTATATAGAGATGACGGACTAGCTATAATAAAAAACTCCAACAAAGTCAAGGGAGAAAACTTTAAGAAAATCATACACAAAGAAATGAAAAAATTAGGCCTAAAAGCGGACGTATCAGCTAACATAAAAATAACAAACTTCCTGCACGTCACGTTAAACTTAGATAAAAACACATATGAACCATACTTAAAAGATAACGCTACTCCAATTTACGTAAACCCTAAGTCCAACCACCCACCATCAATTATAAAACACATTCCTAACTCGATCGTAAGTAGACTCAGTAATAACTCAAGCGATGAAAATGCATTTAACAGGTCAACCAATATCTACGAAACAGCCCTAAAAATTAGTGGATACAAAAATATCGATATCAAATATAAGCAACAAAACACCAACAACTATAATAAAATTAAAAATAGAAGAAAAAGAACTATAATTTGGTATACGGCCCCATACAATCAAATGTTAAAACCAAAACTTGGCAAGAAATTTCTAGAGCTTATTGAAAAACACTTTCCCGCAACCAACCCCTTACACAAAATCTTCGATAAAAATACCTTGAAGTTATCTTACAGTTGTTGCGAAAATTTAGAGATGATAATTAAAGCACATAATAACAAAATACTAAATGAAAACAATGTAAGCAACAACAAAATAAACAATAAAAAAGTAGACACCATGACAGAAATAAAACCAACACTAGCAGAAATAATAATAATAATAATAATAATAATAATAATAATAATAATAATAATAATAATAATAATAATAATAATAACAAACCAACCCCGGACAAGAACAACCATACCATAAATAAAAATACTAATAACGAACAAGATAAATGCAATTGTAGACACTGCACATTTTGCCCAGTCCAAAATAAATGCCTAACAAAAAGCGTAGTTTATCAAGCAACAATATTTGCGAAAGAAACCCCGAATAACAAGAAATATTACATAGGCATGACTTCCTTAGATTTTAAAACCCGATACTATGACCACAAAAGTACATTAAAAAAAAAAAAAACCACCGTATAAAAACAACACTAGCGAATAAATACTGGGAACTCAAAGAAAGCGGACATTCGCCGGTAGTCGAATGGAAAATAATGAGACAAGCTACCACGTGCAGACATTTAGACGACCCATGTAAATTATGCCTCCATGAAAAATTTGCTATCCTGTACTTTAAAGAACCTCAAAATCTATTAAACTGTAGACGGGAAATAGCAAACAACTCTGTTCACAAAATAAAACTTACTCTATGATAGCGATACAAAATAGCTTTAAAACTAACAATAACAATAGAAAACAAACAAATAAATAAATTAAATAAACATGAATATACATAAACGATCACACACACGCACACACACACACACACACACATATATATATATATATGTATATATATGTGCATGTGTGTGTGTACACATAGGTATATTTATATATATATATATATATATATATATAAAAAGGAAGGAAAACGTCTACCTTAAACCACTAACCTAGTTCTAAAACAGATCCTTTGTTCGATAAAATGCATGCCCATTGGCTGATAGGAAGGGGCGCGATGGATACTAGAAAGCTGATTGGCTAACTAGAAATCCTCAACATATATAAAACAAGAAGCAACCGCAGAATTCGCGCATAAGCCTGACGAATCCTATAGTGGATGAAACGCAGAATATTCAGTGTAGCTTAATCGCCATATGTATATATTTTATAAATTACTAACTAGCTCTACCTACGTATTGAGCACTTTTGAAGTAAATACTTAAAGTTTACGCATAAATCTATACTTTCGTATATTAGGTTTATGTGAGCAAATGAAGTAGTTATATATATATATTACACAGGCGTCACCACTTATCAAGGCCGATCGGCCACTCAAGGATAAGGGTTAAAAAGTGTAGAGTAGTCAAAAGGACAATATAGTAATCAATAGTAATGGAAGTTCGGTAAATTTGTTAACTTAAGTGGAACGGCTCATCAGAAACTTGTTCACGTTGGACTTGAAGACAACCATATAGACAGCTGGAAAGCAGGAAAACGGAAGAAAATTCCACAGGCGTGCAGTTCTAAGAAAGAAGCTTTGATCATGGAATCTATGTTTAGGTTTAGGCACAGATAAAGAGTGGGGAAAATTATTGATAATGTTTTCAGCTAGTCTAGTGTTTGTGTGAAAGTTTGGCGAGGGGGGCCATAGATTGAAGCTCAGTCGAACACTTTCCATGAAAATAGCGATAAAGCAGAGACAAACTCGCAACATCTCTTCTGTGAGATAGAGGTTGTAGCGAAGAGAAAAGGACATCTCCCACCAGACCACGAAGTCTATTTTGAACCCTATTAAGGCAGGATAAGTCTTTTCTAGCAGCTCCTGCTCAGATGTGGCAACAGTATTCCATCCTTGGACGTATCTGGCTCTTATATAGATAGAGAATTGCATCAGCAGTGAGATATCTACTGGATCGATAGAAGGATCCCACCATTTTTCCAGCGGCCTTGGCAATAGATTTGATGTACGTATTCCATTTAAGATCAGGAGTAAAGCCCAGAAGCCTGTCAAAACTTGAGGCCTCCCCAAGACGAGAGCCATTCATTTTAATTGATGCCAGATGGGGATCAGAACGTTGATGATGTAAAGATAGAAGCTTGGTTTTAAATGCTTTAAAAGTAACCAGCCACCCCTTTCCCCATTTTACAACGTGATCAAGATCAGAGGAGAGAGAATCGGAGAGAACTTGGTCGTTTACTGTCTTAGATGTGCTACAATAGATGGTAGTGTCGTCAGCAAAAATGTCTACAAATGATGAAAGGATGTGATTTGGAAGATCATTAATGTAGATCAGGAAAAGAGTTGGGCCCAGGATGGACCCTTGAGGGACTCCAGCATTTATACTGTAAGCTTCTGATTTTTGCCCATCACCTACTACTCTTATAAACCTATCAGAGAGAAATGATTTAATAATTGAGAAGACATTTCCAGCTATACCATAGCTGGAGATCTTGTGAAGTAAACCTTTATGCCATACCCTATCAAAGGCCTTTGTATATGTCAAGAGCAATTGCCCTAGAAAGGTTACCTATGTCGAGAGATTCGCTAATCCTATGAGATATAACTGTAAGCACATCTGCTGTAGATCTAGCCGAACGGAAACCATATTGTGTGTCACTAAGAAGGTTATTTTTGCTGAGATGGTTGATTACTTCTCTATTTAACACAGATTCCAGCAACTTACTCATGACGCACAGGAGATTTATTGGCCTGTACTTAGAGGGGGATGAACGATCACCTGAATTCTTAAATACAGGGCATAATGATGAGATTTTCCAGGGTGATGGGAAGCAAATTTTCTTAAGACAACGTTTAAACAGTTTTGTAAGTATGGGTGCTAGTTCTGGTTGAAGTTTTTTTAGTACTATAATTGGAATACCGTCAGGGCCGGTTGCTTTACTGGAATCAAGGTTTTTGATTAGCTTGGCAACATCACATACAGATATTTGTATATCACATAGTGTGTTTTCTGATATAGGAGGAAATATTGGGGGTTGGCGGCCTTCGTCGCAAAGGGTAGAATTGGCTGCAAAGTTCTTGGCAAAGAGTTTGGCTTTGTCTGATGCTGACGAGATTAACTCAGTTCCATTGTTGATAGTTGGGATAGAGCACGCACTTCTCTTCAGGATTCTGTTTGCAATGTGCCAAAACTGGTGGGAACCAAGCCGCTGCTCAGCTACTTTGGACTTGACGGACTGAGCATACAACTCTCTTGCGTTCTTTATTACTTTCTTACAATGGTTGCTAGGAGTCCTGAAAGCGGCTTTAGTTTCCATACATCTATTACGTTGGAAGCAGTGGAAAAAGTGATTTCTGTGCGCAATAGCGGCAGCACATTCTGGAGGAAACCATGGCTGGCTGTTAGGTTTTTGCTGGAACTTTTTCGAGGGTATGAAATGGTCAATACCTACAATTAACCATTCTGTCAGGTCTGATACTATAGACGACAAATCCTTTTTAAACATGGAACGCAGAGGAAGATCCGATATAAATGTACGGAAACTATCCCAGTCAGCCATAGTGTATCGATATACTGTACGATGGAGAGGTACGTCTGAGGACTTATTACATTTCATTTTTATCTTAATTGATACAACTGAGTGGTCGGAAGATCCAAGAGGAGACAGAACGGAAACTGAACATAGTTCAGGGCAAGTTGTGAGAAAAAGGTCTAGGAGACTTGCATACTGGCCGTCATTGTCGGACACACGGGTGGGTTCGTGAACAATCTGAGTGAGGTCATAAGCAATGGAGAAATCATGACAGAATCTCCCCTCATAATCAGTCTTGTTTGAGTGGGTCAACCATTCCACATTGTGAACATTGAAGTCTCTACATACGTGAATGTTAGCTGAAGGATATGCTGATAGAACTTGGTAAATTTTCTCAGATATGCTTTTAAAGATAGTAACTCCGCTGTTATGGGGGCGATAGAGAGTAAATATAAATGCCGTGGCGTGAGCTAGTGCTACTCGGAAGCACATATAGGGTAAGTTAGGATCTTCTCTGGAGATGTCCCTACCACATGGAAACCCATCTTTTATATAGGCACATATTCCATGCCCATGGCGATCTTGGGGGTCAGATTTGGAAGTTAGGTTAAAGTATCCTTTAATTACGAACTCATTTAGGGAAATAGTCTGTCCAATTCCAGTTTCGCTTAAAAATAAAAGGTCTGGTTTAGTCTCCTGTAATTGGGCTTCAGCCTCTGGAATGTTAGAACGTAGACCCCTGATGTTGGAGAAGGAGACATGGTAGTGGGGGGTCTACGTTGGAAGTTTCAGATCCGGGTTTAATCGTGTATTTTTTATTGAAACTTGTCATGGTGGAATTTTGGAGTTTGTGGACTAGGTCGTCAGACTTGCTTAGAGCAGGACAGAGAGGGGAAACAAAGAGAGAAAAGTAACAATGAATTTTTTTTTGTAGCACATGATAAGGTAAATCCGTAACAATTACCCACTAGTATGGCATCGAGAGGCCCCACCAGAGACTACTGCATGGTCCAGAATCCATTCACCAAATGGCAATACAGCAGCCCCAGTACTTTGCGCCTGTTGATAGGACAGCCTCCTTAGTGGTTAATTCAAAGTTCGCGTCCCTGACTATCAGGCGGATAACGTCAGCCCAGATAAAACGTTTACCTCCAGCACCCTTACTAGTGACATAGCTACAAGTATAGACATAGAACAGAAAATTTCCTCCATCTTTGTCGACTGTTCACGCAAAATACTGCCAACCTAGAATACAGCTTTTTCTTCTCCTTTTGTCAGAAAAATCACTCATTAAAAAAAAAAAAAATGAGGACTGACTGACAAATAAAGAGAATCGAGAGTAACGGGAGTTGCCGACGATGGTTCCACAAATCGTTCTCTACTCTCCTATATATATATATATATATATGTATATATATATATGTATATATATATATATATATATATATATATATATATATATATATATATATTAGTTTGACAAATTTTTTATTTGGATTTCAAATGATATATTTTCAAATAAGTTTTCCTTATAATACTCTTACTTTATATATCATTTTAAAGAGGGGTTTTCACTCTATCTAATTGTTTAAATTACATTCGTTTTTAAACAACGATGCTTTCTTTTCAGAACGTTAGATACAAAATGTAAAATTCGCACAATTTTTTATTTCAATTCAAGTTAGGGCGAAAAGATACTGAAACAGCTCGCGATATATACAAATTATTTGACCCAGAAACCACTATTGAATACACAGCACAATGGTGGTTTAAGAAATTTCTTGGTGGCGATGGAGGTCTTGAAGATGATGAACATAGAAGGCAGCAATCAGGTGTTGACAACGATCAATCAAGAGACTTAGTCGAAGCCAATCTACACATAACTCTTCAAGAACTTGTTTCTGAATTAGACATAATGTATACGACGATTTCCAACCACTTGAGAGAGATTTGTAAAGAAAAAAATTGATAAATAGGTGCCTCACAAATTCAACGAAAACCAAAAGAAGCACCATTATGAAGTGTTATCTCCCTTTTTTTTTCGCAACAAGAACGATCCGTTTCTCGATCGAGTTGTGACTTGCGATGAAAAGTGGGTGCTTTCCGACAACCAGTGACGCTCAGCTCAGTGGTTAGATGCCGACAAAGCTCCACGACACTTTCCGAATCTAAAGTTGCGCCAAAAGAAGGTCACGGTGACTGTTTGGTGGTATGCGACCGATCTCATCTATTATAGTTTTTGTTAATGCAGGCAAAACCAATACGGCGGGGAATGGATGAAATGCACCAAAAACTTCGACAACAACACCCAGCATTAGTCAACAGAAAAGACCCAATTCTCCCACAGGACGATGCCCGACCACACGTTGTTAAACTGACCCTGCAGAAGTTGAAGGAATTGGGCTATAAAACTCTGCCTCATCCGTCACACTCTCCAGACCTCTCACCTACCGACTACAACTTTTTTAAGCATCTTGAAAGCTTTCTGCGTGAGAAATGCTTGAAAAACCTACGCGATATAAAAAAAACGCCTTCAGCGACTCAATCGCCTCCAGAACGCAAGATCTTTATGTCACTGACATAAATACACTTGTTTTGCATGTACAAAAGTGTGTTAATTCTCATGGTGCTTATTTCGATAAATAAATTTTTGTTTGAGCTGATACATGTTCATCTGAAGTCGAAAGCGAAAAACCGCCAGAACTTTCTTGTTAACATTATATTAGTATTGCTAAGATTGATCAGAATCAAAATCGGAAAAATCGGAACATATTGTGGAATCGAATACGGCGTCGGAATCGGTATCGGAATTGGATAAATTTTTAACTATTTTCCGATCCTAAAAACGATTTTATCAAATGTCTTTTTTATTTGATTTTGTTTCTTCCACTACTAATAGTAACAATAAATATTTATTGATTTTAAACTACCAGTAAAAAGCAATATATCATCCCCACCCCACAATTCGTTTTTACTTTTGAGAAAATATATGCACATTTAACGTGTGGATTTACTGTATTCAGAGAAAAATATCTATTTTATAGTTATATATTAAGAGATTTATAAAACATCAGAATCGGAATCGTTAGTTGTATCGAATTCGGAAATTTAGAACAGAATCGGTAAAGGTATCGGAAGCAAGAAAAATATTGGAATCATCTCATCACTAATATATATATATATATATATATATATATATATATATATATATATATATATACTAGCAAAAGTACCCGTCGTTGACTGGGTTCAAAAACAGCCTACAGAAAATGGACTGAAGGGTTGTAAAGAGATAGCTTTGACTTTGGGGTATCAAAACCAAAGCAAAATATGATGAAAGTAAAAATAAAATAGATAAACCCCATAATTTATTATACCATACCTGTTCACACTGAAACACTTATCACAATATTCTGTGGATCTATATTAAAAAAACCTTGTTAAACTTTGTGACATATTTCCATTCTATGGCGGCCAGGTGCGAACGAACATCCCATAATTTTATTATACCATATTTCTTCAAACGGAAACATAATTATCAAAGTATACTTACGCAGATAGATATAAAAAAAAGTATTTATTAAAGTTTGTCCCTATTTCCATTCCATGGAGGCCAGGCGCGAACGCAGACCCCACAATTTTATTATACCATCCCTATTTAAGTTAAAACATACTTATCAAAGTATTATTATGTACATCTATATCAAAAACACTTGTAAACGTTTTTTTTATTTTTAAATTTTTTATTTCTATACTTTGTGGACGAGGCGCGAACGCAGACCCCACAATTTTAATGAACCACCGTTCTGCCAGATCAAACATACCCATTTCTGTGTCTCAATACATCTTCTATCATTATATGCAATCAGATTTTTAAAATAGTCCACCATATAAGAGACTATTCGTGACTACACACACGCACACACACACACACACACACATTCAGCTTTATATTATATATATATATATATATATAGAGAGAGAGAGAGAGAGAGAGAGAGAAAGAGAGAGAGAGAGAGATAAAAAGAAGAAAAAAGTTGTGTTAATCAACGCGCACACCCACGCACACACACACGCACACACATACATATGTGTGTGTGTGTGTGTGTGTGTGTGCGTTTCCACAGAACGCGTATCAACATAAAAGTCAATGGATATCACGGATATCAGGCAAACGATAATTATTATAAAAACAAATAAAAAATAAAAATAAAAAAAGATGCCAAAAGTTTACAAAAATGACGCCGAATAATAAAGTGACAAATCTATTCTCTTCGTTATTCAAACAGTTTCTTCGCAGATAAATCACGAATTTCCATACGGATCCACAGTTGGCATTCTCGTTATAATATTTGCTTTTTTGCATCTACGTATGACTATGTATAGCGCAGCGAACAGTGTCATCGGTTGTTGCAGAGAACACAAAAGGTATCCGGTGAAAATAAGCAGTGTTTGTTTTGCCTTTTCTATCGTATATTTGTCAAAGTGTATTTAGTCTGTTGCGATTTCTACACAAACACAGTTGGTTTATTAATTCACATTCTATTTAGTACGGAATGAATTATTCTATTCTAAATCTTATTGAATATAATATGATCTTTTGATTTGGAAAATGTTCTTGTTTGAATTATGCATTTTTATATACATTTATCTACATCTATCTCTATCTATCTATCTATCTATCTATCTATCTATCTTCTTTGATATAACGAGCTGTTTCAACAAGTTTTCGGTCTAGCTTGAGTTTAGCTATATATATATGAACGATATCCACAACAACTCAAAAAACTATTTTCAATAATTGTGCTGAAAAGCAAAATAGCGTCCATTCGCAGCTGAACATTTTGCTAACTGCATTTCATTTCCTCTGATGATATGAGCCATTGTTGAAAATCCATGGATTAAGGAAATTAAAATAACCCCTTCTATATATTCCTTTGTCAAACAATAAATTCTTAAATCGAATATATGTCTCTATATGTTGTTTTTTTCAATATTTAACATTTAACCACGAAACTAATATATTGCTCTATTCTTAATATATATATATATATATATATATATATATATATATATATATATATATATATATAAGGTTTCTAAAAAAAATGTATTCACAATTCAATTTATTTTTGCAGTGGTGTTGTCGGTTTTCCAATAACATTTCAGCGCAAACTTCCTGTCTTAAGTAAGAGTACATTTTTAATTCTACGTTAATATTTTCCAGACGTAAAGCAATCAATGAAGTTTTAACGAGGTTAATACAAGAGTGCTCAATACCGAAGTGAAGCAAGATATGCTTTTTATTTGTTTTGGGTTTTACTTTTTATTTCCATATATATATATATATATATATATATAAATATATATATATATATGTATATATATATGTATATATATATGTATATATATATGTATATATGTATACATATGTATGTATGTATATATGTATATATATATGTATGTATATATATGCATATATATATATATCTACATATATATATATACATATGTATATTTCAAGGGTGTATAATGTTTGCTTTTTTCCTATTAGAGGCTCTCAAATGCTATTAATCTCTAGGCTTGGTCTGCTTAGTATTTTTTTCTTTTTCTAGCATATGTGCTGCAATCTTGAGTCGCCCCACCCTTCACCTTACATCCCTGTCTATTATTTATTACACATTTTCATTTGGAAGAACCTAATCTTGAAACCTGAAACGAAGCTGTCACACGTCCCCAATGAAATAAAAAATCTAATACCTCCAGTAAAATGGAGAAAAATGGCCCAATAACACAGTAAGCTACCACACTTATACAGTCTCCTAAAAATATACAAAGACGCTACCTGATTTAAACCCATCGTCAGCGGCGGAGGCTCAGCGTACCACCTCTTGAACCGTTTCCTAGTTGACATAATCAGGCCAATCGTAGGCAACACCCCGTCATATATCAAAAACTCAATTCACTTTGTTCAATGATGCTCCCATTCATTCAACCTATATGTAGAGTTTTTTTCACCTACGTGCCCAGTGATAAAACAATAACAGTGGTACTGAAGAAGCTGTCCTCAGATACATCACCAAGAGAACGAACTCGCATCCCAATTGACAACTTAATGGAGATGTTTTCATCCGAATAAAGACTACACATTTCACGTTGGGAACTGACATAGTTTAGTAATGGGTTCACCTCTGTCCCCAGTACTAGCCAACATATACATGAGAAAATTTTCAGGAGTTGGCAATACATCACTGAACCTACGTGGCTACGAAATATGAATGATACATTCATACTCTAGACCCACCAGGAGGACGTCCAAAACTTTCTTTATCATGTGACTTCATCCGTCCATCTATCGAGTTTACTATAGAAAAGGAACACAGCAACAAACTAAGATTCCTGGGTTGATTAATAATCCGCACAGACCATAATTTTGTATCTTCCATATTTCGAAAACCAATCTTCACGGGACAATACTTGAATGTCAACTCCCACCACCCATATAACGTAAAAACAAAAAATCATCGGGCGTTTACAACACCGTGCCAGAAATATATGTAGCGATGACAACACATACCAAGAGGAGTTGTACAACCTAAGAATAACCCTCCATCAAAATGACTACCCAGAGAGCGTGACATCCTCTCCAGAAAACCTAGAACAATACCTGAAAACTTGCCATAGTGTACAAACCATGCATAAAAGGACTGTCCGAAAATTTCTTTTAAAATTTGCAATCCATATTTTTTTATTCAATTTTCACCCCAAACAAGGCAAGCGCCACTTTAAAGTAGGGCGCTACTATCGGGGACATAATTTGCGGGGGCATTATGAAGGGAGATGAGTAGAAAGATGTTTGTTCACATTACACTTGAACTTCTGCATATCAGTACAGTTGGGAAAGCAGAATCCCGGAACGGAGTTTCAAAGACTAGCAGTTATGGGGAAGAAACTATTTGAGTAAAAGGCTTTCTTACACCCAGGGATCTCTACTGTAAAGGGGTGGGACTTAGTTGCTTGTCGGGGTTGTCGCGGGTAGTTAAGTCGAAGAGGTACAAGTGCTTGCAGTTCGTCAGAGCATTCATCATCAAAGTATTTGTTGAATAGACAGAGGGATGCAAAATTTCGTCGGTGGGACACAGATTGAAACGTAGATGACAGTTCAGGACCTATCAGGTTGGCGACTCACTTTTGAACCCTGTCCAGGAGTGAGAGACAAGCAGCAGATGAACTGCCCAAATGTAACAACAGTACTCTATACATGGGCGAATGGTGGCTTTATAGAGGTACAGGATACATTCAGGCGTAAGTAATTTTCTAGCACGGTAAAGAGAGCCCACCTGTCATCTCAGAACAATGTTCAAGATTGATTTGACTCTCAAAAAACACCAAGTACGAGTCAAGCCCCTGGCCGAAAGTCTCATGACAAAAAACAATGTATATGAGATTTCATGCAACTGCGAAAAACTATATAAAACGTGAAACCGGTCGCTCTCTTAAAAGTAAGTCTGGAAGAATACCGTAAAACTGTGACACGGGGAGAGGTCTAAAAGTCGGGAATAGCTAATAACATATGGAAAGAAAAAGGAACACATTTCCTTTTGTGGAACGAGATCAAAATAATTGACAGAGGTGCAAAGTGAAGGGTCAGGCGATTAAAGGAGGCAGCACGTATGCACGAAAAAGGAAAAATACTTAGCAGACCAAGCCTAGATATTAATAGCATTTGTGAGCCTCTAATTGTAGAAAAAAACATAAAACAAAAATGTACACCCTTAAAATTTCGGTGATAGAAAGGGATATAATTCTCTGTCGATCTTTTTAGAGTAGCCTCCCCTTTGTCAACCAAATTTTCTCACACATACGAAACTATAGCCAAAAAACAGACACTAACTCAAAGAATACGAAAATACTACGGAGCTAGTAACTTTTCTCTTTCCTTTTCCAAACAATAAACAATATGCCTGAGGACTATCGAAGGCGAAACAGACCGAAATGTTGCACAAAATGCAAAACAATAGTCCGATCAATAAAGATTTTAGTGTATTTTTAGAGGTATATATATATATATATATATATATATATAGTAAGTTATAAAAAATATATATTTTATAACTTATTACCTTGCTCTACGTACGTATTGAGCACTGTTGAAGTAAATACTTAAAGTTTACGCATAAATTTATACTTTCGTATATTAATTTATGCAATTAAATGAAGTAGTTATATATATATATATATATATATATATATATATATATATACTTCAGAATAAAATTATCTAACAATCAACTGGTATGGAAACCTGTTATTATAAGATTTACAAGATATTACTGGCAGTAATATTCTAGAAGTACTATCCCATCTAAATAAGAATTGCTCGATATACAAGATAGAGCAAATAAATCAATTTTTAGTCATTCAATGAATTTAAAAATTTATGACGTGAAATGCTTGAGTTTTAAATCAAAAGATATTTGATTATCCTATGTAAGCGAAAGAATACATTAAAAATATTTTAACTCCTTATCCTATAGGATTTCGATGTCTACCATCTCTTCAGAGGAGAAAATATTAGCAAATAGTTATAATTGTTTACACCTAATTTGCTAAAGTCCCAATCACTTAGCTTATCATCTTCAAGACTCTCATCGCCGCCACGAAGTCTCTTAAATAACCATTGTGCTGTATGCTCAGTAATGGTTCCTGGGCAATTTTGTTTCGTTGAGATAACGAGCTGTTTCAGCAAGTTTTCGGTCTATCTTGAGTTTCAATAAGAAAAGTGTGTGAATTTGCTTTTTTCCATCCTACATTCAATATTGTTCAAGAACTTGTTCTGAATTAGACGTAATGTATACGACGATTTCAAACCACTTAAAGAAGAATGAAAAGATTGGAGGGATGGCCTCACGAATTGAACGACAACCAAAAAAAAAACGCCTTTATGAAGTGTCCACTGCCTTCTTTTACGTAATAAGAACAACCCCTTTCTCGATCGAGTTGTGACTTGCAATGAAAAATGGATTATTTACGATAACCGGCGACGCTCAGCTCAGGGGTTAGACGTCGACGAAGGTCCACAACACTTTCCAAAGCCAGAGTTGCACCAAAAGAAGATCATGGTGACTGTTTGGTGGTCTGCGATCGATCTTACCTATTACAGTTTTTTGAATGCAGGCGAAACCATTACGGCAAAGAAGTACTGTCATCAAATGGATGACATGCGTCAGAAACTTCAACAACAACACCCAACATTAGTCGGTAGAAAAGACCCAATTTTCCTCCATGAAAATGCTCCACGGCATGTTGCTAAATCGACCCTGCAGAAGTTGAACGAATTGGGCTATAAATCTCTGCCTCAACCCCCATACTCTCTAGACCGCTCACCTACCTACTACCGCTTTTTCAAGCATCTCAACAATTTTTTGCGTGAGAAATACTGCAAAAACCTAAGCGTATCAAAAACGCGTTTACCGATTCCATCGCCACCAGAACGCAAGAATTTTATGTTACTGGCATAAATACACTTTTCTGAATTGACAAAGTGTATTGATTCGTATAGTGCTTATTTTGATCAATAAATTTTTGTTTCACATATATTCATCTGGATTTAAACGTTAAAACCGCAAGAACTTTTTTGTCAACCTGCTATGTTGCTACGTATGCTTTTTATTTATATACATATCCATATCTCTCTATTTATATATGTAGTTCTCAATCATTACATATCTATATCTTAATATGATCATAGATATCTATCTTTATATCTCTATCAACCTTTGTTTAAATATATCTATATTTGTTTATATCTATCTATACTTGTTTATATCTATCTATATTTGTTTATATCTACCTATATTTGTTTATATCATCAATATTTGTTTATATCTACCTATATTAGTTTATATTATCTATATTTGTTTATATCTATCTATATTTGTTTATATCTACCTATATTTGTTTATATCATCAATATTTGTTTATATAATCTATATTTTTTATATCTAACTATATATGTTTATATCATCTATATTTGTTTATATCTACCTATATTTGTTTATATCATCTATATTTGTTTATATCTACCTATATTTGTTTATATCTACCTATATTTGTTTATATCATCTATATTTATTTATATCAATGAATATTTGTTTATATCATCTATATTTGTTTATATCATCTATATTTGTTTATATCATCTATATTTGTTTATATCATCTATATTTGTTTATATCTATCTATATTTGTTTATATCTACCTATATTTGTTTATATACTCTATATTTGTTTATATCAATCTATATTTATTTATATCATCTATATTTGTTTATATCTATCTATATTTGTTTATATCATCTATATTTATTTATATCAATGAATATTTGTTTATATCATCTATATTTGTTTATATCATCTATATTTGTTTATATCATCTATATTTGTTTATATCATCTATATTTGTTTATATCATCTATAGTTGTTAATATCATCTATACTTGTTTATATCTATCTATATATGTTTATATCTATCTATATTTGTTTATATCATCTATATTTGTTTATATCTACCTATATTGGTTTATATCATCTATATTTCTTTATATCTACCTATATTTGTTTATATCTACCTATATTTGTTTATATCATCTATATTTGTTTATATCAATCTATATTTGTTCATATCATCTATATTTGTTTATATCTATCTATATTTGTTTATATCATCTATATTTGTTTAAATCTATCAATATTTGTTTATATCTACCTATATTTGTTTATATCATCTATATTTGTTTATATCATCTATATCTGTTTATATCTACCTATATTTGTTTATATCATCTATATTTGTTTATATCTATCAATATTTGTTTATATCTACCTATATTTATTTATATCCATCTATATTTGTTTATATCTATATTTGTTTATATCTATATTTGTTTATATCATCTATATTTGTTTATATCATCTATATTTGTTTATATCTATCTTTATTTGTTTATATCTATCCTGATTTGTTTATATCTATCTATATTTGTTTATATGTATCTATATTTGTTTATATGTACCTATATTTGTTTATGTCATCTATATTTGTTTATATCTATCTATATTTGTTTATATCTACCTATATTTGTTTATAATTATCTATATTTGTTTATATCAAGCTATATTTGTTTATATCATCTATATTTGTTTATATCTATCTATATTTGTTTATATCATCTATATTTGTTTATATCACCTATATTTGTTTATATCATCTATACGAAGAAGCCATGGGGTCATAAAGGAGTTTGACCTTGAAGAGCGCAGGGTAGCGCTACATAGCAATTTTATTGTTGTATTTATTTAATTTTGAGTTTATCGATTTATCGTAGGACAGTCTTCTTGCCAGCGGGTAGCGTATGTATTCCCTCCTTAGTTTAGTTAGTTAGTTATTAAAAATGTATGGCTTTGCCATACATTTTGATAAAAAAGGGGTGGAGGAAGAATTTTAGAAGTAAAATGTTACCCTATTGTGAATTAAAGGTACCAAATTTAAAAAAAAAAACATGCTGGGTGAATTTAATTGGTATTATTAAATTAAATTATTTTGGAATAGATTTGGTTGGTTTAGTTATATTTTAGGGACGTTTAGCGCGTAGTTGCATTTTTTCATGAGAATTACAAAGCGATTAGGCTGTAGAAAGCAGTTTTTTCTGTTGTTTTATTTTTTTTATAAGCCACGGTATTGTCACAAATTAGAAAATTTGGCAGGGGAAATACTATTTTAGAGTAATGAGTACCCTGTTAAAACAATACTAGTGGTTCCAGTGAGTTGGAAGATGCCACGTAGGCCCAAGCAACGGCAATAAGTCTTGTCCAACAAAAGTCTGGCGTACGAGGTCGCGATAATTCCTCAGGGTACGGAGCGACTGGACAGTCGGTACCAAGCCTAATCACGGGGAGATAGAAGAAAGGGAAAGATGCAGATTACGTAAGGGACAAGATAGAGCCTTATTATTTTTTTACTTTTTTTAGAAGAAATGTGTGAGGGATATCTGGGTTGGAATCTTGGGACTTGCTGGGAATGCGGAAAAATCACAAAGGGAAAGCTACTTAGTTAGAAATCGATGCGCAAGTAAGCTTTGGCTCATTAGTTAGGGAGTGATGACTCCGTATCTTGTCGGGTTCCAGGAGCTCAAACAAGGTCCGAGTGAATCAGTGTGAAGGCGTATCTTGACTTAGACCAACTAATGGAGTTAGCAGAAGAGCTTTGTGAAGTCCCGAAGTAGTAGATAGAATAGAACAAAGCTCCAGTAATAGGACCACTCAGAGAAAGACGTCAGGGCATTACAGTAAAGGAAAAAAAACTGGGACTTAGGCCTATGCTGAAAGTCGAGAACGTGAGTGGGATGGTTGGGTCGGTAGAGCATCAGACTTTTAATCTGAGGGTCTGGGGTTCGAGTCCCCATGCGATAAAGCTACCACCAACATGGAGCATCCGACGTGCTGGTCGTAATTGCGATATGGTGGCCCCATTTCGAAAAAGTGATCGAAAATGAAGTCTCCATTTGTTTGGCCAAGTGGTCCAAATAAAGAGCAGAGTCAGTGGAAAATATCCAACAATGCGACCGCCTAGACAAGATGTATATCTGCAAAGCTGTATCTTTGTCTAACTTGGAAGCAAGTTAATGTCGAGGAGGGACTTTCGAGAAGCAGTAGAAGGGTTGATAGTGTTGTAGAAGAGTACTGGTGCCTGATCTTTCTTGGAAAAGGGGTGAGTCCGGAAAGTGAAAGAATAAAGATGTACTTCGGAAATAATTATTTTTTTTAGTTAGTTAGTTATTAAAAATGTATGGCTTGCCATACATTTTGATAAAAAGGGTGGAGGAGAGATGCTCTTTCTCTCTCTCTCTCTCTCTGGCTCTTTCATACTCTCTCTATTTTCTCTCTCTGTGTCTCTCTTAGATAGTAGATCGAGAGAAAGAGGGAGAGGGTGGGAGGAGGTCAGAGAAATATTTTTGTAGTAAATCCACGTTGCAGGAAGTGACGTTTCATCTAACCGGATGTCATGTGATGCTACGTGGCAAGGTTGGTGAAACGTTGAGTCTCTCAGAAAATGCCAAGCCGAGCAGAAGTCTAAAATGGTTCTCTCCCAAGTAAGGGGGGAGATGCGCGCCCCAGACGTGGGACGTGGTAGGTACCCACAGTGGAGACCATCGATGGCGACATCTGCAGATCATGCCTGGGAGAATAAAAGGTTGAAAACCCAACATGTCTTCATCTTGTGTATTCCGGCGAAAACAGCAAGAGAGCTCCACCCAGATGAAGACTCTCCCAGAGCAGCGAAACCAGGTATGAACTTCTATATATAAACACATACATCCACAACAAGTGTCCTAACCACTAGACAAACGGTTTAAGGGATCTTGGGTCCCGTTCTCTCGTCTCTTAACACTTCTAATATCTCTCTCTCTCTCTCATCGTCGTAAACTTCTTCTCTTCATTAGTAGAATGGACACGTCATCACCAGGGTACCAGTATCCCTCAAGTAAAGTGTCCAAAGTCCAAATCCGTTTCTTCTCCCTCCCTTATGTAACAATGCCATCTATTTTTGTTTATATCATCTATATTTGTTTATATCATCTATATTTGTTTATATCTATCTATATTTATTTATATCTACATGTATTTTTTTGTATCTATATTTGTTTATATCTATCTATATTTGTTTATATCATCTATATTCGTTTATATCTATCTATATTTGTTTATATCATCTATATTTGTTTATACCTATCAATATTTGTTTATATCATCTATATTTGTTTATATCATCTATATTTGTTTAGATAATCTATATTTGTTTATATCATCTATATTTGTTTATATCTATTTATATCTGTTTATATCTATCTATATTTGTTTATATCATCTATATTTGTTTATATCTGCCTATATTACTTTATATTTATCTATATTTGTTTATATCTACATATATTTATTTATGTCATCTATATTTGTTTATATCATCTATATTTGTTTATATCATCTATATTCTTTTATATAATCTATATTTGTTTATATCTATCTATATTTGTTTATATCTATCTATATTTTTTATATCATCTATATTTGTTTATATCATCTAGATTTGTTTATATCATCTATATTAGTTTATATATACCTATATTTGTTTATATCTACCTATATTTGTTTATATCTACCTATATTTGTTTATATGATATATATTTGTTTATATCTATATTTGTTTATATCTATCTATATTTGTGTATGTCATCTATATTTGTTTATATCTATCTATATTTGTTCATATCATCTATATTTGTTTATATCCATCTATATTTGTTTATATCCATCTATATTTGTTTATATCATCTATATTTGTTTATATCTTTCTATATTTGTTTATATCATCTATATTTGTTTATATCATCTATATTTGTTTATATCTACCAATATTTGTTTATATCTACCTATATTCGTTTATATCATCTATTTTTGCTTATATCTATCTATATTTGTTTATATCTATCTATATTTGTTTATATCTACCTATATTGTTTTATATCTATCTATATTTGTTTATATCATCTATATTTGTTTACATCATCTATATTTGTTTATATCTACCTATATTTTTTTATATCATCTATATTTGTTTCTATCTATATATATTTGATAATATCATCTATATTTGTTTATATTATCTATATTTGTTTATATCATCTATATTTGTTTATATCTATCTATATTTGTTTATATCATCTATATTTGTTTATATCATCTATATTTGTTTATATCTATCTATATTTGTTTATATCTTCTATATTTGTTTATATCTATCTATATTTGTTTATATCATCTATATGTGTTTATATCTATCTATATTTGTTTATATCTACCTATATTTGTTTATATCATCTATATTTGTTTATATCATCTATATTTGTTTATATCTATCTATATTTGTTTATATCATCTATATTTGTTTATATCTATCTATATTTGATAATATCATCTATATTTGTTTATATTATCTATATTTGTTTATATCATCTATATTTGTTTATATCTATCTATATTTGTGTATATCATCTATATATGTCTATATCCATCTATATTTGATAATATCATCTATATTTGTTTATATCATCTATATTTGTTTATATCATCTATATTTGTTTATATCTATCTATATTTGTTTATATCTACCTATATGTGTTTATATCTATCTATATTTGTTTATATCTATCTATATTTGTTTATATCTTTCTATATTTGTTTCTATCTATCTATATTTGTTTATATCTACCTATATTTGTTTATATCTATCTATATTTGTTTATATCTATCTATATTTGTTTAAATCTACCTATATTTGTTTATAATTATCTATATTTGTTTATATCATCTATATTTGTTTATATCGACCTATATATGTTTATATCATAAATATTTGTTTATATCTATCTATATCTGTTTATATCTGTTTATATTTGTTTATATATTCCTATATTTGTTTATATCTGTCTATATTTATTTATATCTATCCATATATAAACACATATGGATGATATAAACAAATATAGATGATATAAAAAATATAGATGATATAAACAAATATAGATGATATAAACAAATATAGATTATATAAACAAATATAGGAAGATATAAACGAATATAGATGATATAAACAAATATAGATGATATAAACAAATATAGATGATATACACAAATATAGATGATATAAACAAATATAGATTATATGAACAAATATAGGTGATATAACGAAATATAGATGATATAAACAAATATAGATGATATAAAGAAATATAGATGATATAAACAAATATAGATGATATAAACAAATATAGGTGATATAAATAAATATAGATTATATGAACAAATATAGGTGATAAAAACAAATATAGATGATATAAACAAATATAGATGATATAAACATATATAGATGATATAAACAAATATAGATGATATGAATAAATATAGATTATATAAACAAATATAGATTATATAAACAAATATAGATGATATAAACAAATATAGGTAGATATAAACAAATATAGATGATATAAACAAATATAGGTGATATAAACAAATATAGATGATATAAACAAATATAGGTGATATAAACAAATATAGATGATATAAACAAATATAGATGATATAAACAAATATAGATGATATAAACAAATATAGGTAGATATAAACAAATATAGATGATATAAACAAATATAGATGATATAAACAAATATAGATGATATAAACAAATATAGATTATATAAATAGATATAGGTAGATATGAACAAATATAAGTGATATAAACAAATATAGATAGATATAAACCAATATAGATGATATAAACAAATATAGGTAGATATAAACAAATATAGATGATATAAACAAATATGGATGATAAAAACAAATATAGATGATATAAACAAATATAGATGATATAAACAAATATAGATGATATGAACAAATATAGATGATAAAAAAAAATATAGATGATATAAACAAATATAGATGATATAAATAAATATAGGTAGATATAAACAAATATAGATGATATAAACAAATATAGATGATATAAATAAATATAGATGATATAAACAAATATAGATAGATATAAACAAATATAGATGATATAAACAAATATAGGTAGATATAAACAAATGCTGATGATATAAACAAATATGGATAGATATAAACAAATATAGATAGATATAAACAAATATAGATGATACAAACAACTATATATGTGATATAAACAAATATAGGTAGATATAACCAAATATAGATGATATAAACAAATATAGATTATATAAATAAATATAGGTAGATACACACAAATATAGATAGATATAAACAAATATAGATAGATATAAACAAATATAGATAGATATAAACCAATATAGATGATATAAACAAATATAGATTGTATAAACAAATATAGATGATATAAAAATATAGATGATATAAAAAAATATAGATGATATAAACAAATATAGATGTTATAAATAAATACGGATAGATATAAAAAATATAGATAGATATAAACAAATATAAATAGATATAAACAAATATAGATGATATAAACAAATATAGATAGATATAAACAAATATAGATGATATAAACAAATATAAATAGATATAAACAAATATAGATGATATAAACAAATATAGATGATATGAACAAATATTGATGATATAAACAAGTATAGATAGATATAAACAAATGTAGATGATATAAACAAATATAGATGATATAAACAAATATAGATTATATAAATAAATATAGGTAGATATAAACAAATATAGATGATATCTATCTATATTTGTTTATATCTACCTATATTTGTTTATATCATCTATATTTGTTTATATCTATATATATTTGTTTATATCATCTATATTTTTTATATCATCCATATTTGTTTATATCATCTGTATTTTTTTGATCATCTATATTTGGTTATATCTATCTATATTTGTTTGTATCATCTATACTTGTTTATATGTATCTATATTTGTTTATATCATCTATATTTGTTTATATCTATCTATATTTGTTTATATCTACCTATATTTGTTTATATCTACCTTTATTTGTTTACATCATCTATATTCGTTTATATCTACCTATATTTTTTATATCTACCTGTATTTGTTTATATCTACCTATGCATCTGCATTTTCCAAAATACACTTCTTAACTAAGTCAACTTTGTAATCGCATTTCTTTTATTTATTCCAATTTTTCGTTTCATGTTAAAATGTAACCTGTGTCACGGTCGTTTTATATTGTTTTCATTTCGGAAGTGCTCAAGTGAAATGGCAAATCTTGTGACGATCGTGTCCTGAGTTCCGGCTCTCTCTACTTCCTGTCATCTGCAAAGAAACCTGTTTCCCCATTTCGATTGGGTTTCCCTTCTTTTATGCAAAATCATCATTTTTCCAAAATGTCACAGAAAACAATTAAAAAACAAATTACCGTTTGTTCTTGTTTTTTCGAATAGTCTTTTCTTTGACGTCAATTTTTAAATGCAAATTTATATGAAGCAATTATTTGGCTGGTTTGAAAGTGACAACAACAATCTATAATCAACATGTTAGAAGATAATGACACAGAAAAAACAATAAAATACACATTTATATATATGTTTATTATGTTTTTGATATATACATGTTTATACACATTTATATACATGTTTTTTATGTTTCGATATATACATGTTTATACACATTTATAAACGTGTTTATTATGTTTTTGAAGTTTTTTTTAGATCAGGATTGATTCTTCGTATTACTTGGAGTCTTCGGACTATTATTCTCATCTTGAGTGTCATTTTCACAATGTTTATGTCAATTCAACCTCCGAACTTCTTCATATCTATCTTGTCGAACTCGGGAATCTGTAACGTCAGCCATGACTGAAGTATAACTTTTATAACAACTGAATTTTACCAAGATTTTTTTAATCCACTTAATGAGATACTTAGTAAAATTCAGTTGTAAAATTATACTCTTCTGGATGTTGAAGGTTCAATCCTCAGTGCGGGCGACACTCAGAATACAATTACTTAGAATTCTTCTCAATCATGGCTGACGTTCGAAATTTCCTACAGATTCCGAGTTCGACAGAAAGATTCCCGAGTTCGATAGAAAAAACTCTGAGTTCGAAAAGATACATCTGAAGAAGGTCAGAGATTTTATCTGTAACCAGGTGACGGGATTGTTGTCGCACAATCCTGCTCGACGGGATCAATTAATCAAACTAGGCCGTTGCCAGCCCCGAAACACACTAACCCTAAGTCCGTATGGCTACAGCTTTACCATCGTCCAGTGATGGACCCTTCGAAATGTGATACTCACTGGTCACTGGGATTCACCACTCTGAGGTTCAGAGCGCAAAAACATGCATAACCCTAAGTTTGTGTGGCAATACCTTTAATGCACTGGTTGGCCACATGTCAAAAGATGATGTGGCTAAGTTCTTCGTAGGTGCTCTGATCAGCAGATATGGGTTTCTCGCAGCTGCAGTACAAGCGTCAGGCTTTAGTGTATATCTAAAAATTAACTCAATTATTCTTCACAGTCAAAACAATCAATAATCACTAAAACTGGTTGATCTTAATTATTGCATAAGATATTTCCCAATCGTGCAATGGAAAAGTTATTCTGAACTCAATTCCAGATATACTGTTTTTTTTCAATATGTAGGATTTTTCAATTGAAATTCTTTTAGATGATATCTTGGTCGGAGAAGAAATGAAGGACTTTTTCAAGAGCCCCAAAGCTGATGCGCACTCTTCAACAATCAGAAAGCAAGTTTCCTTCATCTGGCAAACAAGTGTTTTATGGAAACCGTAAATCTGACCATCAGATCCCTGAGATTAGCATTTCCTCCTCTGTCGTTTGAAGATTAGCTTTTCATCTTCTATTCTTTTCTCCTTTCTTCCTTTATTCCTCTTCTGAATCTCTTTTACTCCTTTTTTCTCTCCTCCCTTTCTGAACTCATTTTGTTCGCTCTCTTTCTATCGCTCTTAAATTATTTCCTCCTCTCTCTCCCCTGTGAAATCTGTCCATCTCTTCCTTTCTCTTAACTAAGTAATTTGATTATCTACCTTTTTGGGTGGTATTTGAACAAGTATAAAAAATTCCACCAGCACACCTGATCCTTAGCCAGAAAGCAAGGTTACTTTGCGCTGCCTGGTGATTGAAAATAGTTTTATACATCCACCAAAACGTCGTGATAACAACACTGATAAGAACAGTAGTTTGAATTATCCAAATAATACCGACGTCTACAATATTACGAAATATCTTGATCTTTTAAAAAAATCTTTAACAAAGCAATATTGCTATTAAAGTCTATAGGACTACTGCGATAGGGAGTTGAGCAGCAAGACATGTGTCACCATTAAATTCACATTTCTGGATGTTGATACAGTCAGGGAAACAAGGAGCAGGAAAGGATAACCATCAAGACAACTATTTTTCATTGTAGTGACACATTTTGAGAGAATTATTTTTATTTTTAGTCAAATTTGTTAAATTAAAAAATTGAAAAAAGACAAAACAAAAACAAAAACAACAAAAAAAATAAAACAACACTTTTGTTCACTCCAAACGTATTGCCACTGATGGAAACCGCATTTGTAGAAAACCTGGATGGGGAGCTAAGCAACAGGATTCTTGTTTGCATTACAATTAATGTTCTGCTGTCGGGAAAACAGGGAGCAAGAAGGGAATTCCAAAGATAAATCCAGAGGAAGGAATTTATCTGAGTAGAAAATTGATCTCTACAATAGAGTAGTAGGTATTAGCAGCAAGTGGGGTTAATTGGTACGGCATAATCACGTTGACACATCGGTTCTCGTCTGATCCCCGAAGTTAAGCAACGTTGGGTCTGGCCAGTACCAGATGGGTGGCCATTTGGGAAGGCTAGGATCTGTATGTACCTTCTGGGAAGGTTGGGCGTAGGGCCAGCACCCTCACCCCGTAAAAATAACTCAGTCAATACAAAAGCATCTATAAAGTTGTAGATGGCCTATGCCCCAAAGGGGTTCAAAAGCTATGGATGGATGGATGGATGGATGGATGGGGTTAATTGGGAGTATTTCTTTTAGTGAATAACGTGTATCTAAAGGCTTGTAAAATATACGTAACATCTATATCATATTCTGCTTGTTGTTTCCTTAATCATACAATCGTACGTTTTTTTTTTGTTTTTTTTACACGAAAGTCACTACTTATCAAGGCCAGGAAACCACTCGGGGATAAGGGTTATTGCGTGAACAGTAATCAATGGGATAGTATAGTAGTAATAGTTAGTATTGGAGATTTGATAAAGTGTCTTACTTTAGAGGGCGATTCATCAGGAATTTGTTTATGTTGGACTTGAAGACATCCAAGTTGTTGTCAGGAGGGAAACAGGCAAAAGAGTTCCACAAGCGTGCACTTCTAAGAAAGAAGCTTTGTTCATGGAATCTACGTTTTGATTTAGGCACAGATAAAGAGTGGAGAAAATTACTGACAGTGGTTTCAGCTAGACAGGTGTTTTTTTGTGAAAGACTGGCGAGGGGGGCAGAGGTTGGAGCTCGGACGAGTACTTGCAATGGAAATAACGTTAAACAAAGACAGGCACGTAACGTCTCTTCTGTGGGAGAGAGGTTGCAGGAAAGAGAAAAGGGCATCCCTCACTAAATCACAAAGTCTATTTTGTACTTTGTCAAGGCAGAATAGGCTGTTTTTAGAAGCTCCAACCCAGATGTGGCAGCAGTACTCCATCCTTGGAGTACTTGGCTTTTATACAGATAGAGAAATTGCATCAGCAGTTAGATATCTTCTGGAGCGGTAGAAGGATTCTACCATTTTCTCAGCGACCTGGACAACAGAAGGCTAAAAACAATCTTTTAACGTTACACTGCTGAAACAGACCGAATTCGTGAAATTTAGCTTTAAAAAGGTCAATTTGGTTACTCTGGAAAGAATGTGAGAGTGACCTTCCTTAGATGTAGTGTTGTTTTCAATAATAATAATAATAATAATAATAATAATAATAATAATAATAATAATAATAATATATGATCATTGGTGTAATGGTGTGAACTATGTAGCACAATATTACTTTCTCAGTATGTATTAGTACGTATTGAATTATTTCATTGGGTCAATTTTATATTAAAATAAAATGAACACTATTTTCAGAGAAATTGTTATAAACACATACTTGCTGCGTGTTATTGGTTTCTACGATTTCCCAAGTTCTTTTTTTTCTTGATGAGTATTATGACGTCTGGTCTTCTAGCTTGGATTGATTTATCTGTCTGTATCTCGATATCCCAAAGGATGTCGTGGTTTTCATTTTCCAGTATATTTTCTGACTTATGTTTGAATTATTTGTCTGCGTGTTCGATACGTAGTCATCTGCATAGTTCTCAGTGTACTGCCTTCCCCATACGGTTGTGTCTGTCCTTGTATTCTTTTTGGGCTAATTCACTGCATTTGCTAATTATGTGGTTTATCGTTTCGTCCTTTTGTCCACAAAATCTACAATTACTCTTTTCCTGTGATTTGTCTATTTTAGTTTTAATGTTTTTCGTTCTAATCACGTTGTCCTGTGCAGCTGTTAGTAGATATTCTGTTTCTCTGTTCATGTGTTCTTTTCTTAGCCACGTTCAGGTGCTTACGTGATTTTCTTATTTTGTCATTTTGTCGTCCATGTTGTACCTTTTCTTCACACTTTTCTTGTCCTTGTGTTTTTGGTTAAAGTCTGCGGTAATCAGTTTTTCTGTGTTCTGGTTCATGTACTTTCCAAAGTCTTTTTGTGCTTTATACAGTCTTCTACATGTATTAGTCCTCTTCCCCCTTCATTCCTTTTCACATACAGTTGGTCAGTATCGTCTTTTGGGTGTAATGCATTGTGTTTCGTCATAAATTTCCTAGTCCTCTGATCAAAATGTATAATTTCCTATTCGATCCAGCCTATAAATGGTTCAGAGCATCTTATTAGCGATACTGCCCAGGTATTTATTCCTTAGATTTTTACTGCATAGTTTTGTTTCTAAGAGTTTTCTTGCTCTTCTAAAGTACTCTTTTTCTAATCTCTTCTTTCATTTCTCTAGATTTTATGGTGTCTGCTTGTAGGACACTCAAATATTTGTAAGTGTCCTCTTCACCAAGCGCTTTCATCTCCTCTTGATTGCTCAATACCTTCCTATGTCTCTAGTTTATCCTTTTCACCTCCACTAGTACACACATTTCCATCCCAAATTCCATTCCAATACCCTGGCTGATTATTATTATTATTATTATTGGATCACAAGGAGTTTTCACACAGGTCATCAAAGATCTCTCATTGAAAACAGCTTGTGGTGTTCCCTGGAAGCTGAGTGACAACAAGTCTCTCCAGATTTCCAGTACTCTCCATCTATTTCGACAACATTTGCAAATAAATTTGCATTATTGCAACAGCTGCTTGCCATTGATTTCTCGAAGGCAGCGGCCATTGGTCTTCATTGGAATTTGAGTGGCAATAAGCCTCCTCAAGGTCCCAGTTCTCTCCGCACTAATCCAGCGCAGGTCTGGTCAGTGACCACTCCTCGGTGTTTCATTCCTTCTTGACTACTTGGCTATTCGATCTCACTCCTTTATTTTGGGGGGCGGGGAGGACAGTGATATTTTAATGGGGGGATTTTGGGAGGGGGTAGAGATCCTATATAGAACTTATATTATTATTATTATTATTATTATTATTATTTTCATTCATATTATTTTTAATAATAATAATAATAATAATAATAATAATAATAATAATAATAATAATAATATAGCTTTCATCTTTTACCGAATCTTGGCACATTCCATAACAGCCATAGTGTTTATATTCCTCATGCATGTTGTCCAAAGAAAAAAAACAGGAGAATAATAGAAATACTTAGCACAAAATATAATAAAAAATAATCGCATAAAAAATAGTAAAGCATTGCAAAAAACAAAACAAAAAAACCCACTAAAACAATCACCACAAAAAAAGAAAATATTAATAAAAATGCATTTTGAATCAAGCAAACAATTAAGTGTCGTTTTAATTCGTTGTTTCTTCACAGGGTTTTGATGGCCGTTGGCGAATTTTGCAAAACGAAAGATGGCCGAATAACTGCAACGTTAATTACACTTTTGTTTTTATCCACACGTTTTTGTAGACACGTGGATTTTAATTGCGATGTTTGGAATTAATTTATCTCACACAGAGTCCCGATTGCATTGTCATTGCTCAGCTGTTCCACTGATTGCGTAAAGCATAAACATTAAAAACAAAACGTAATACTCTATTACTTTTTTATGAAAAAAAATAATAAAAATGCCCCAAAGCGAGGAATTTTCCATCTGGATATCTCGAAAAGTTACAAAAATGTGCTTACGTTTGGCCATAATTTTTTAAATCTATATATAAATTCAATGTTTGTGTGTTTGTGTTTGTGTGTGAATTTGTTTTTTTAATGTGTGCGTTACATATTAATACAAAATGGAATGAACAAAATAAAAAAACAACAAAAAACAAAACAAATAAAAACAACAAAAAATAAAAATTAAAAAACTAAATAAAAAACAAATAAACTCGGCAGTATCAAACCGCCCTCTTGTCGATACAACGCACGAAAGTCTTTTTTCCTTTCTTTCCTCAACTTGCAATAAATCCTCGTGTATTCGATATTATCTCCCACCGATTGTTCTCGTTCAAAGCTGTCCAACAAAAAACTCCACTCAACCTTTATGCTTCAGAATTCATCCCATTTAACAGTTACCAATTGTGTACATATGCAAATTAATGACACACGTTCACCAATGAGCGACATACAAAATTATGCTTGTCTTTTCTTCTCTGCATATTCAGCTGGCATTTTACAGGCTAAGCAAACAAGAGGTCGTTGGCGAGAGTAATGATTTCTAATACAATTTGCATACCCGGGGTATTATCGAAATATCTGAGACAGAAGATTATTATTGTTTAGATGGAATTAGATTTGTGTTAAAAAACAGAGAGAGAAAAAGGTAATTCAAGGACAAATATGGTTAAATGACGTTTTAAGAATTTAACTTGACTAGATTCCATAAAAAACCCCAGAAGCATTTTTAGATAAATAAAAACAAATTTGTTTTAATAGAAAATAATGTTAGAACATAAACAAAATACGTGACGAGGTAGATCATTCCATTTATGTCTTTAGAGTTAATGATGTAACGAGATACTTAAAAAATATCCGTAACAAGAGTCAGGAGTTTTGAGCGAACGAGTTGGAACGATAAGTGATGACCTACACACGAAGTGTCTTCGCGTGTTTATATGTGCTATTGGGTTCTTGTTGAAATGTCACAATTGTTTCTTTATCTACTTGTATAAAAATAAATTCACATAGATCAACTTTTTTGTTGAAACACAAAGGCATCCATTGAACCATTTACTAATAAATACCAAGCGGTTCCGTTGTAAGGGTTGTCCTAAATTTTCTATTTGTGTAAAATTCAATGTTTATTTGTTAATGTGTTATCGTGTGGCACTTTGTCGTTGACGTTGCTCTCGGTGAGGTGCAAGTATCTAAAAACGTTCATCTTATTTGTATCAAATTATACTGCCAATCAACCTCTACCTGATATCTCCTGACTGATGCGGGTAAACCTGAGAATCTTTGTTTCTCTCTCCTCTCTTCTCTTTCTCTCTCTCTCTCTCTCTATATATATATATATATATATATATATATATATATATGTATATATAAATATATATATGTATATATATATATATATATATATATATATATAGCAAATTGGTAATTATTAAAAACCTGAAGAAAGTGCTCATTAGTGTTGCAGAGCTAATATATATATATTATTACCGTTTTATCTGCTTAGTTACACATGCTTCGGTTACGGAATCATATAAAAAATCCAGTAACTTCACCAGACTTTACAGAAACATATCTAAGGAAATGGCAAAAATCCTAGAGGAAGACCTCCAATCTGTAGTGTAATGGGAACAAAAATGGATGGTCACATTCAATGCTGCCAAGATTAAGCTTGTTTCCTTCAATAATTACAAGAAACCTTCTCTACCATCAATTACAATAGCAGTAGCCAAACACAAATTACCTGAAAATACTTCTTTTAAACTCCTCGGCCTAACGTTCATAGCGACCATGAACTGGAATAGATACATTGAGAGCATTGTCAAGGCTGTTGCGAAGAAGGTGGGCTCTTTCTATCATGTTAGAAAACTACTTACGCCTGAAAGTATCCTTAACTTCTATAAGGCCACCATTAACCCATATATGGAGTACTGGTGTCACATTTGGGCTGATGCATCTACTATTAGTGTCTCACTCCTGGACAGGGTTCAAAAGAGAGTTGCAAACATAATACGTCCTGAACTGTCATCTAAGCTTCAGCTTCTGTCTCATCGACGAAATATTTCATCCTTCTGCCTGTTCTACAATTATTTTAATGGCAAATGCTCTGGCGAACTCCAATCACTTTTAAACCTCGACGTAAATTCCTCCGACAAACAGCTGTAAGAAAGCATTCTACTCCAATACTCTCTTCCCCAGAACTGCTAGACTTTGGAACTCCCTTCCGGGATTCTGCTTTCCCAACTGTACTGATATGCAGAAGTTCAAGTGTAATGTGAACAGACATCTTGTTGCTCATCTCCCTTCATAATGTCCTTGCAACTTATGCCCCTACTTCAAAATAGCACTGTGTCTTGTTTGGGGTGAAAATTGAAAAATAAAAAAAACTCTCCCCAAAGTCATCTCTTAATCATGATCTTATGTTTAAAAAAAAATAATAAAATAAAAAAGATTCCCTCATCAAGCAATATAGTTTGAACTACTGCACATTTTGCTTTTTATTGTATAAATGTTTTCTGAAGACTGGATGATCAGTAACCGAAACACAGAGAGGTTGCCGAGACGATCTAGTATGACATGATGTTGTTTTAGAAAGAAAATCAATACTGTTATGAGTTGTAGATTTTAGAGCTAGAGATTCGGTACTTAAAAAAAGCCACCTGAAAAGCTTTGAAGCGCTCGAATGCCAGACACTATTCGTTACTTAATCTCCTACAGTCAGAAAGAACCCTAACCCTAACCCACTGATATGCAGTTCTGTCCATATAAATTTATGATTGCTCAGAAACTGCACGAGAACGACTGGGAAGATCTCGTGTAAAAATCTGCATATATATATATATATATATATAAATATATATTTAAAACTGTACAGAAGGTAAGAAAAATATTGGTACCGTCGGTTTCAAGCCTAATATAAGGGGGACCAGTTAATGGTAAATAATGTTACGCTGTCGTCAACCATATTGTTTTCTGTTTGAGGTTAATGCAGCCATGACATGGCTTCCGGTCAATTAGGAACAGAATAGGACAAAATAAATTTAAACATATATTCACTAAAAAATATAATAAATAAAAAGTTGAAAAATTGATATTAAAATAAAATGAAATATATAGAAATAGAGACACGCTATAATTGAATAAAAATGTACATCATTATAGACAATATTTGAGGTCCTGAATTTTTTTCAAACAGAAAACAATATGGCTGACGAGAGCCTAACATTATTTAGCATTAACTGGTCCCCCTTATGTTAGGCTTGAAACCAACGGTACCAATGACCTTCTGTACATTTTTAAATAAATAAATATTAAGCTCTTATAATGAATTTTTTTTCTTTGTAATCGATCACTTTGTTGGAATTCTTTCTCATGAAATAGTAAACATATATATATATATATATATATATATATATATATATATATATATATATATATATGACAGATAGATTAAAAACATATGGATTGTTTGTGATATCAATTTCGTTAATTTTCAGACATGGCTCGTTTAACACAGGTTTCATTTTCATGATAATAAAATTTAAAAACTCTTTTTTTACATCAGTTAACAAGACTATCGGATTGCTGAACCCAAGCAACATCTTAGTTGGAAATCTATTCCAAATCTTTCTAAACCAACCTTCTGTCAGAATGCATTTTTTTCGTTCAGTTAATGCAAAACATATACTGTATTGTAAACTTGGCAAATATTTTAATTCGAAAATGGTTTATTCCTTTTTATAATAATTTATTGATTTGTGGCGTGCAGTAGCTAGCATAAATTTTACATTAAAGTATCTCCCATTTTCAGGCCATTCTAACGCTTTAGGACGGGACAATTAAAACCTTGTTTTTGTGCTATGGGAGATAAATTCTCTCTTTCAATTTTTCAGATTATTTCGCGTGATTCCCACATGAACTGAAGTAGTCCTTCGAAGGTCAGATGAAATCAATGCACCTTGCAGCTGATTGGTCAGTGTGTGACCAAACCTCATATCAGCGACATTTCTCCGCATAAAAAATAAATCTTATCCTCTTTATTTATGTTTGCTAAAAATATACCATGAAATTTGTCCAATTATTTGCCAGAATATTTTCTACTCTAATAGTTTTTATTTTTATTTTTTGGTTTACTGTTGGAATTACCTGACCACTCCCTGTTTCTACGGTCGTAGGAACATACAGACATTTAAATATGATAAAAACATGTTTTTTCATTTTACTCTTTTTTTTCACCCCCAAACAGATGTATTTTCACTTGAACAGAAGGAGCTATTATTTAGAGTCATGTCTAACAGGGTTTGTAAGGAGTTAGACATCAATATGTTTGTTAACGTTACATTTAAACATTTGCCTGTTACTACAGTCAGGAAAGTAAAAAACCGAGAGGGAATTCCAAAGCTTAGCAGTCCAAGGGAATAACTATTAAAGTAGAAGGCTTTCCGGCATCTAGAGACCTAACCAATGAAGGGGTGGGATTTTGCTGGCATAGCTGGTCGGAATTATCTACATCGAGGGGACACAAGTGCTATTAAAATACTTGGAAAAACGGCACAAAACTGCGGCGATGGACAGAGGTTGGAACTCGGCCAGAATTACCGGGACCTATTAAAATTGGAGACTCTTTTTGGATGCTATCTAAAAGAGAGATACTAGCGGTTGATGCACCAACCAAAATATGGCAACCAGACCCCATGTATTGACGAATGGTAACATCGTAGAAGTATAGGATGCTCCCAAATGTGAGTAATTTTCTTGTATGGTAGAGAGAGAGAGAGAGAGAGAGAGAGAGAGAGGGAGAAAGAGAGAGAAAGAGAGAGAGAGAGAGAGAGCCCGCCTTCTTTGCACCAGCCTTGGCAATGTCCTCAATATATTTGTTTTGACTCATGTCGGTTGCGAAATGTTAAGCCAAACCCTCCAATAAGTTTGCACCCTATTACAGTACTATCCGAAGCTTTAATTGGGAAACGCCTTGCTTGAGTAAGCAAATTCAAATTTCTATCACTGCTTCTTGTAAAACGTGATTATCAAACCCTGGATTTGTCTTGGGTATCAATCGATGTGCGTTGAAAAGCAAATCTTTTTAGAGTTTGTCAGTAGTTGTCAAGATGCCAATGCCAATAGGACCATGTCATGAAATGGATTAAAACGTTTCAATCAAGGCATCTATTAAGCCGCTGGACTTGCGAAGCAAAATAAATAATGGCCAACCGATTCTTTTTCGTTTCTAAAAAGCTGACATCGATTACCAAAGCGAGAAAAATCTTTCGGAATATAAAATATTACAAGACAGATCGGCTCGATCCGTTGGATATCGACCTTTTGTTGGAAGATGAGTTTGCGAATTGACGTTTTTTTTTTGTGACTGATATAATACAATTAAAGTCCTTCGGTCTGACATTTTCAGTAACCAAACAATAAACCCAATGAAAACCGACAGGAACACTTGCTAGAATTCAGCAGACATACAAACGCCAGGATTTCTAAGAATGATAGTTCGAAGAAAATCAATGTAATTATGGAATTTATGAATTTTTTTTTAATGTTAAAATCCAAAAGCAAATCGATTTTTATTAATCGATTAGACAGTAGCGATTTAATCGCTAAGCGGTTTTTCAAAAAATTCTAAAAGGGCAAATGGTTCTTATTCCTACAGTCTCCGTTTTGTTGTGATTCGTTTGTTTCTTCACTTATGAAAGTAAGTTTTCACAGGAACGTGCAAACTCAAGTATTTTAAAATACCCAAAGAAATGAGTTTACACCAAAGAGATAAACCGACAAAAACTTAGAAGCGACTATAACACGAGAAAATAAGCATCCAAAAGAGAGTTACAAAGTGCCTTCAATAAGTTTACAGACTTTTTTTTTGTACAGGAATTTAAAATTGTCGCAGACTCTTGAAAATTCAGTATATTATTGTTATACATCTTATGAGATAATTGGACAATTTTTATGATTTCAGGTTCAAATAGACAGCGAGAGCAGGAATCGCAATACACCTTACTAAAGCCTAATTGTCACAGGTGCTAAATTTCAAAAATGATATCTGGACATGATGACACTTTAGAAGAACGATATGCAATAAAATTCTGTTTTAAACTTGAAAAAAAATGCGACAGGAACGTATGGAATGCTTCAGACTGCTGTTGGACCATCTTCCATAAATCCAACATCAGTTTCTGAGTGACATAAGAGATTCATGAGAGTCTGTGAAAAATGATGAGAGATGTGGGAGGAGTAATGAAGTCAGAAACCCAGAGTTGATTGACCAAATAAAGAATTTCATGGATAAGGACCGTCGTGTTTCTATCAAGAAAATAATAGCACAGTTTGATTTCAGTGTGGCAACTGTACACACAATTATTTGCGAGGAATTGAAGATGTAGAAGATTTATGCGAAGTTTGTTCCAATGTTGCTCCATCCTTGTCACAGAATATTTGACAAAGATGGGCTTTAAGTTCCTAACTTTCTCTATTGTTCAGACCTTGCTCCATGTAACTTTTGGTTATTCCTTAATCTCAAGAAAAAACCTTAGGTGCTGTTGTTATGAGACAATTGAGGAGATGAAAGAGGTTGCGACGATGGGCATTGACACGTTCACACAAGAGGATTTCCATGCGGCCTTCCAAAAGCTTTTGGAAAGGTATAACAAGTGCATTGCAGCTGAAGGAGATTACTTCGAAGGGGACTAGGGTTTCATGTGTGTACTATCATTAACTGTGCACATATGAAAAGATGAAGAAACTTATTGAAGGTACCTCGTATATTTAAACGAAACAAAGAAAAAGGGTAATAATTAGAACCATTTGCTATGCAGCGTTCGTCGGACTCGCTACGAGTTTCTTTGGAAATTTTGTCGATCAAAATCGATAATTGATATTATCTTTATTTATTCGATTATTCGATCTATTATTCTCACAAGCAAGATTATAGAAATCCGAACAACCAAATGATACGAGTTAGGGTTAGTGTTATGGTTAGTTTGGTTTGTATAATTTCTTTACTAAAGTACCATCGTTTATCAATGTTAAACGCTGCTGGAGAACAAGGTTTAATGCGATGGATCGATTGATGGATAAATGATTATGAATATTACGAGAGGATTGGAAATAATGAATGAAATAAAGTTGTACGGTGGTTTATGGCACGTGTTTATTGGCATTAGATCTGTAGTAGTTACTTTGTGCAACATGTTCGAAAAAAGTGAAATTCATGGAAACAAACTCTCTTCATGGAAAATGCGTTTAATGCTTTTATGATTACATTATTTTGGTTTCTCAATAATTTTTGCTAACAATTCTACACTTCTCAATACTTAAAGCTGTACAAAGAAAAGAGTTAATGAGATTGATGATGAATGTAATGAAAGAATTGAAAATAATTTATTGCTAGATTTTTATTTTATATTGATGCACTGAAAAATTGTCTTAGACATTAAGGTGCAAAATTGTTGTCAAGTGGCATAAAAACAAGTCTATAAAAGTAGTTGCTGCTAGGCAGAATTCTGACACGCATAGAATCCTACCTCAAAACTCCATCCTAGATCAGAACATTTTCCTGATCGTCATTAATGATCTTCTAAATCATAATCTGGAAAGATATCCTGACATCTGCTCAACCAACAAACTGTCTATGGCTTCACTTCGAAGATCATTGTTGATCAGAATCTTGCTGATTCTCATTCTCCTGATTTGCAGTATGTTGTGAAATGTTATGGAATGTTGTGAAATGTTATGAAATATTATGAAATGTTGTGAAATGCTATGAAATATTGTAAAATATTGTGAAATGATATGAATTATTATGAAATGTCATGAAATGTTGTCAATGTTAAGAAACGTTGTGAACTGTTGTGAAATATTGTAAAATGTGAGCAAATGCTATGAAATGTTGTGAAATGTTCTGAAATATTATGAAATCTTATGAAATGTTCTAAATTTTTTAAAAATGTTATGAAATGTTGTGAAATGTTATTAAACGTTGTGAAATGTTATGAAATATTGTGTAATGTTATGAAATGTTGCGTAATGTTCTGAAACATTGTGAAATGCGATGGAATGATATGAAATGTTGTGAAATGGTATCAAACATTATGAAATGCTATGAAATGTTGTGAAATATTATGAAATGCTATGAAATAGTGTGACGTATTATGAAATGTTGTGAAATATTGCGAAATGTTATGAAATGTTGTAAAATGTTATCAAATGCTGTACCATTTATGAAATGTTATGAAATGTTGGGAAATGTTTTGAAATGTTTTGAAATGTTATAAAATGTAGAAATGTTATGAAATGTTGTGAAATGTTGTGAAATGGTATGAAATGTCAAATATTATGAAATGTTATGAAATAGTGTGACGTATTATGAAATGTTGTGAAATATTGCGAAATGTTATGAAATGTTGTAAAATGTTATCAAATGCTGTACCATTTATGAAATGTTATGAAATGTTGGGAAATGTTTTGAAATGTTTTGAAATGTTATAAAATGTAGAAATGTTATGAAATGTTGTGAAATGTTGTGAAATGGTATGAAATGTCAAATATTATGAAATGTTATGAAATAGTGTGACGTATTATGAAATGTTGTGAAATGTTGCGAAATGTTATGAAATGTTGTAAAATGTTATCAAATGCTGTACCATTTATGAAATGTTATGAAATGTTGGGAAATGTTTTGAAATGTTTTGAAATGTTGTGAAATGTTGTGAAATGGTATGAAATGTCAAATATTATGAAATGTTATGAAATAGTGTGACGTATTATGAAATGTTGTGAAATATTGCGAAATGTTATGAAATGTTGTAAAATGTTATCAAATGCTGTACCATTTATGAAATGTTATGAAATGTTGGGAAATGTTTTGAAATGTTTTGAAATGTTTTGAAATGTTATGAAATGTTGTGAAATGTTGTGAAATGGTATGAAATGTCAAATATTATGAAATGTTATGAAAAGTAGTAAAATGTAATGAAATGTGAAATGTTTGAAAATGTAATGAAATGTTGCGAAATGTTATGAAATGCTGTAAAATGTTATTAAACCTAGTGACACGTTATAAAACGTTGTGAAATGTTATAAAATGTTATGAAATGTTGTCAAATATTGTGACATGCTATGAAATTTTATGAAATCTTGTGAAATGTTATGAAGTGTTATGCAATGTTGTGTAACGTTACGAAATGTTATAAAATGTAAAATGTTATGAAATGTTTTTAAAAGTTGTGAAATGTTATGAAATGTTGCATTATATTGTGAAATGTGAAATATTATGAAATGTTATGAAATGTTATGAAATGCTATCAAATGTGAAATGTTTTGAAATGTTGAAATGGTATGAAATGTTGTGAAATGTGAAATATTATGAAATGTTCTGAAATGCTATGAAATGTTATAAAATGGGGGAAATAACTAATTGCAACTGTCCTAAAAGCAAGTGAAGACTATTATTCGGAAGTTAGAAAGGATCAAAGTAGAATTAATAGACAAGAACATCTATTTTTTTATGAAATATGCTTAAAAGAAAAAATGCTGCTCTTATATATATATATATATATATATATATATATATATATATGACATAAAGTAAAAGAAACAGTAATATAAAATTGGAAACATTTCGTTTTGACTGTATTGTTTGATAACATTTTAAAAGAACACATCAACGAATGCCAAATTTAGCTATGATAAAGAAACAAAAATAGAATTTCAAACTTAAGCTTAACTACAATTTCAAACTTAAGCTTAACACACGAAAATACAATTTGAAATTAAGCTGTGACAATAACATTAAAACTTAGCCATGACACATGGATGAAAATTAATTTTAAACTTTACGTTTTTAAAACCTTACGTGTTGTTACGTACTCACTGCGACCGATTGTCCAAAATGCATCTGTCTAATCCATATAATCGTTAACATCCAATTTTGTTGCTGATACAAGATATATACACATTGACAACGAGATAAAACCTAGCACAGTTGATCTCTAAAAAAATATATTGTTTGTATTTCACACCGGAAAATCAGATTTGATTATAAATTTGACGTTTTTGAAGGGCGCACGATGGGTGTGTGTGCATGATTGGGTCGGATATCGAACGGTGAAGAAGTGGTGACAGCCTTTATCTCACTCTGACCGACTGACTGTTTTCTCTTTGTGAAAATTTATTTATATAAACATTCTTTTCCTATTGGAATGTTTAATATCTTCTATTATCTATTGTTTCAATCATTTGAACGATATCCTCTCACGTATTTCTGGGTCAAATTATTCATTACACAATCGTAGAAAGCCCTGCATTCTTCACATGGGATCCATTTGCATGTGTGCAACTCATCGAATATATTCTTACCGGGGTTACCTGCCAATATCTAACAGTGTGTCGAATGAACAGAAATGTTATTTAAAACGAATGATAAATCGACTGAAATGTTTGTTTAGTATTATATAAAAGTCACTTTGTGTGTGTGTCAATTTTTTCCTCATTGGTTCCGAAACGTCTGAGCCTATCTTTTGCAAATTGCGCACAAAGCTAATTTATATGTCTGGCAGTGTTCTTAGATATGTTTTGTACAGAAATTCATTCGATAAGTTTCGAAAATCGAAATAGCTCGATCCTAAACATAGTCTTTCTTATAGATAAAAAATGAATTTTACAGGGAAATATTTTATGTAACACCGGCTAAGGGAAATAATAAAATCCTAGCAAATCATTTTTTCTTATAAAAGTTTAAAAAAAAAACAGAATTATTGAAGATATAGTTCCCCTATTCAAGTCCAGGTGTACCTTACCATTTTATTTTTTTTTATTAATGAGTTCAATCTACGATAAAAAGAAGAGTTGTCATTTAAAATCGCTGCAAATCATTTCTTCTCTTGCATATTTTAAGACTAAACATTAATCAGAAATTACTTTTCTAGGGAATTCATTGCCAAGCCCAAATATCAGCTGACGTGATATTGTAAACAAACACAGACGGAATTTGATGAACGACATTATCATTATTATTTTTTACTTTTTAAATTTTTTGCGAATTAGTGTCCTCATAATATATAATATTCGATACATCTCATGTTTAAGCGTATTGTATAACCGGGTAATGGCGAGCTGGTAACTAGTTCTTAATACAAGCGTGAGAGATGGCCAGAGTTATTCATAAAAATATTTGGGCAAATCTGAAAGTATATCCTTTCAATCTACGTATTTAATAAACTCCAATTCAAACTTAAACATGTCAGACCTAGAGAAATGTTATTTCAAACTAAAGCGTAGCAGGCCAAGAAAAATGCTATTTTAAAGTTAAACAAAATACAATAAAAATATTATTTCAAAAGTAAGTGAGAGACGCACACATCAAATAAATTGGAAATCCAAATAAATAATAAAATACAACTTTTTAACGAGATGTAAGAAAGAAAAATATTATCGCAAACGTAAGCATGATAACCCAACGGAAATTTTACGTGGTAAGTGTGACAGGACGACGAAAGAGCCGCTTACTGTGATGCGTGGGTGTATTAGAATTGGCGGTTAGCGAAGAAAATGGTATTTTAAACTGAAACATGATCTATTGACCTACACTAAAACGCCGAGTATAGAAATGCGATCGTATATCTAAGAAGGTATATATATATATATATATATATATATATATATATATATAGAGAGAGAGAGAGAGAGAGAGAGAGAGGGAGGGAGAAAGACAGAGAGAGAGTAAAGGAGAGAGAGGTAGACATATACATATACAAGGAGAAACAGTTATAAATAAAAGTAGAGAAAGGCAGACGTGGTTGGTTGGTTGGTTGTTTTTGTTTTACGGGTTTTCAGGTTATTTAATGCCGAATCCAAAGATTTTGAAGAAAGATTTTTTAATAGAATATATTTGTTGCTTTCAAGTCAGTTTCTATTTAACCCATAGTTGGGACCCTAACAGGTACTACGACTCCGGGTCAGAGTGGACCTGGGAGCAATGGCAATTAAAGGGTGGCTCCACACTCCCCAATGCCCGCAAGTTTGGGCCTTACCACTGGATATAGTTTAAGGTCATATCCAGGACCGAAAGGCAGAGAGAGAGAGAGAGAGAGAGAGAGAGAAAGGGTAAAGAGAAACAGATTTATAGTCACGAAGACAGAGCGACACATACAAATAGAGAAAAAGACAGAGAAAGAGAGAAATGTTTTCACAAATGATAGAAAGAGAGGCAGAGGCAAATAGAAAGGTAAAATGACTCAGAAAGAACAGAAAGAACGGAGACACACAGACAAGAAGAGAAAGAAAACAAACACACACATAAACACATGATAATTGCTGCATCTTTTCAGATGATCATCATCATATTAAGTTCTCCCCATCTCGTCATCCATGCCATCTTAGATGACTCTGCAGTCCCGGCGCAGGTTTGCACATCATGATGTGACATATAAATGTGGCAATTTCCACTGAGTTCCACATACATACGTACATACATATACATAAACCGAGTAAGAGAAATAGAGGAACATACAGAGAAAAATACGAAGAAAAAAATTAAGAACAACAAGAAGAAGCGCTAGGAACATTCCGATAAACTTTGGAAAAAGAATGTGAGAGATTGGAATTAGAGGAATAACAAAGAAAATACAACGAATAACAGTAATGAAAACGGTTGAAATATTAAGGAAAATCCTTGAATGCGGAGACTAACACACATGAACTCCAGGTATAAGCCAGACATACAGAAAATGCTACAGATGTAAAACTGAAACTGTATAATTGTAAGCTAACTCTGGACCCCATCCCCCACATTTTTGTGTGCTTGTTATCAAAAACTAACGCCACACAAAATAAGCGAGGGGGGTAGGAACCAGACCTCCGCTGGATGAGTGCAAAGAGGACTGAGACCTTGTGAAGGCTTTTTGTCATCTAAAATCCAGTGAAGACCAGTGGTCGCCGCTAATGAGAACTCAATGGTAAGCGGCTGTTACGATAACACAAATTATCTGCAAAGATTATCGAAAGAGGTGGAGAGTATTGGAAATTTAGGAAGACTTGTTGTCACTCAGACTCCAGAGAACGCATCAAAGAGAAATGTTTGATGATGGCCTCTGTGACTATTCCTAGTGAGTAAATAATAATATAAGTAAAAGAAGTAAAATAAGAAGAAGAAGAAGAAGAAAATCTCCGATTGTGCTATTGTTTTCATCGGTTGATAAGCCAAGCGACCATTCGCGAATCTGCTGCGCCGTCTCAACCATTTAGCAAAGTCTTTAACGTTGACATACATATTCGCTTTTATACAAATCTTGGACGCTTCACGCTGGTTGTCATGGTAAACGGTCTGGTCTACATAAGACGCGCGTAGGTTGCGTTAATTAATAGTCTCATCCAGCCAACGCCGAAGCTCAGATTTGATATCTTTTATTGGAAATTTTTATTGATGATGGCGTCTTTATTGTGTCCATAGAATTATTCTGAAAATGCGAGACCTTATTAAAAGTGACAGCAGTTATGGGAATATCATTTCGGATAAATTTAGATTGCAAGTCTGATAACTAGAAATAAGATTTAATTTTAGCCCACATCTAGAACACGGATTAATATCCTTCGTGTAATTGATATTTCGTGTGTGTAACTGGAAGTCACAGTATTATTTTGAACTACCTATGCCTATGTGATGGACGATGTCTCTTTCTGCCCCCTGATTCCACTTTCTCACAGAAGAGACGTTGCTTGCTTATCTCTGCTCTATTTATATTTTCATAGCAGGTGCGCAACTGAGCTATATTTCCTGTAAAACATTCATGGCTAACACTCGCGTCTACAACCACTGTAATAAAGTTTGCTTACTCTCTATCTGTGCCTAAAATTAAACAAATATTACATGAACAAATAATTTTTCCATGTGTCCTCAACCATGTTGTATGGAAATTAAAAAAAATCCGGAATTTAAGAAAGATGTAGTTTGTTTGAAGCATTGTGCATAGTTTGAAAAAGACTATATCAATGCGTTATTAGAAAACACCGTGTGACCACTAATCAATGACAATATACAGGGTGTTCCACAGGTCGTGAACACATGTGGACATTAAATATCTTAAATAACTATTAAGGATATAAAATCCTGCCGATATATATATATATATATATATATATATATATATATATATATATATATATATATATATATATAATTATATAAAAGAATTAAATGATACTGTAAATTTTGCTTTTGAAGGTGGAAAAGGTAAATATATAGACATTTCAAACTCTAAAGCTTTCTGGTGTAAAAATAAAAATATCAAAACTAGTGTTTCTAAAGGTATTTTAAAAATACTTGTAAATCATCTTATTAAAGAATGCTATTTTCAAATAGGAAATAAAATATTACTCCAAGCGATAGGTATCTCAATGGGATTGGATCCTGCACGATTTTGGGCAAATTTCTATTTACATAGACTCGAGTATAAATATATATGTCATCACTATTAAAAACAGATATATCTAAAACATATAACTTTCATGGATGTAGGAGATTTATAGATGACCTTATATGTATAAACGATAATGATGAATTCGAAAAAATAAACATCTTATATATCCAAACGAATTAAAATTGAATTGTGAACACAGGCTACATTTCTGGATTTAGATATAAAAATTGAGGATGGGATTTTTCTTTATAAAATATTTGATAAAAGAAACGCTTTCTCCTTTAAAATAGTACGTATGCCCCATAAAGATAGAAAAATTATAAATACATTACATATAATAAATTTATATTAAAAAAAAGGATATATGCAAAAATATTTTAAACCTTTATATATCTAATTTTAAATAAGAATGTAAATATACTAAATACTAATTATAGTGGAGGTGATAAGTAGTTAAATGGATTAATCCTAATCTTATAAATACAAGACTGATAAATTAAAAAATGTATCCATTTTAAATGTGGAAATTGATGAATCGCACAGATAAGAAATTCATTTTTATAGTATGAAAAGGTTAGTAATTGCAATTAAGAATAGGAAATTGGATCAAATGTTTGTAACATGTCTTCTTCCTAAGATTAAGGGTGGTGGTGTTTGATCAACACTGTTGGTGAGCCATGATGTAATATACTGTTTTGTTTTTAAATCCCCGAAACAGTGTTTCATGGTAAACAACTGATGATCCCTTGAAAAATAAATCATTAGTACTATAGTAAATTCGAGAGCGAGTTGATGCAGTGATTGCAGGTGATTAAATGACTTACTGACTAGATGGTTTTCTAACGAATGATAAAAATTTTTTTTGTATAGTTTTAAAGGTTAAAAACTTCAAGGACTATATATATATATATATATATATATATATATATATATATATATATATATATATATATATAGCAAAAATGGTAATTAGTAAAAACCTGAAGTGCTAAATACTATTGCAGAGCAAATATATATTTTTTATTCGCGTTTTATCTGCTTAGTTACACATGTTTCGGTTACAGAATCGTATCAACGACCCAATAATTTCATCAGACTTAATAGAAATGGTTATTATCAGTGGGAAAACGATATTAGTAGAAGCATTAAAAAAGGGGGAATATATTGTTTTTTTTTAAATTATAATAACTATTTCTGTTCAGTCTGATGAAATTACCTGGCCGTTGATACGATTCAGTAACCGAAGCATGTGCAATTAAGCAGATTAAACCGTAATAAAAAATATATATTTTCAGAATGTGAGAGATTATATAATAATTTCCACATCCAAACAACGTCGCAGCCCACAAGAGCCATGACAGTCAATGAAACAGAAGTTCAAGACTCGAGTTTCGCCCTCATTTGAGCTCATCAGTTAGACACATCCGAACTCAGAGTTCGAAAATCCCAGCCTTTTGCATGCGAGGCAAGCACTCTGCCAACTGAGCAAACCCCCCGCACACAAGAAATTCTATTAACTAACACAGATCAAGGAAACCGCGTCGAAATCCGAGTGTGAAATGGACCTACTTCGTCTCGACGCCGTTATCTAACCAGCTAAAAACCCCAAGCCGATGTCTCACAAGTAGAAATTTCAACTTTTAAGGACGATTCCATCCAGCAAGGCTAACCTAGCGAGCAATTAGTGATAGAATTTTCAGAATGTGAGAGATTATATAATCAATTCCACAACCAAACAACTTCGCAGCCCACAAGAGTTATGAAAGTCAATGAACCGGAAGTCCAAGACTGAAGTTTCGCCCTCATTTGGGATCATCAGTAAGTCGCATATACATATAATTATTAATATTAAAGTTGAACTTGATAAATTTAGCTTTAAAATCATATCACTTTCATTTAAAATATATACAGTTCAGCACATATAAAGTTTTGAAATTTGGTCGGGATTTTTTTTAGATGAAATACAGAGAAAAAATGAATATTTGTATATATGCATATAAGTGAATATAAAACAAACAATAAATAAATTAATATATAGAAAATAAATAAACAGACAAATAAAAATGTAATAAAATAAATAAATTCAATCATAAAAATAAAATAATATATAAATATGTATGTGTACGTGTATATATGTGCGCATGTGTATATATGCATGTATGTGCATGTGTGTACGCACTTATACGTTGGCGTGTACGCGTATATATATTGATATGTACACTTTGGCAGGGGAACTACTCTAAATACACATAGAGTGAGCTCCCTTAGACCATTTTCTATACCCAAAACGGACATTTCACGTCACTAATACAATAATTATTAACACTCCTAAGTGCATACTTTATGTATAATACACAAAACTTAATCATTTATATACAGTAATAAAGAAAAAGCTATAGTAATTCCTAAAAATCGTTAATATCAATCACAACTCGTATTCTGGACATTGATTTGACATCCAGTCTACGACACTGACTTCCGAAAATAAGAAATAAAAATAAATAAAAAATAAATGAAACAGACAAAGGAAAGCCTACCCGAACAGAAGTATACGTTTCCTTTTAATTTCTACCCTGAGGAAGAGATGCTATTCTCGAAAATTAGGGATATCAACACCTATCATCTTGTACGACATATTATATTGGCAAATAAACATAATATAACTGAAAATTATTGACAATTCCTTCTAATATTATTATTATTCTTTTATATAATTACTCGTGCTCATTTAACACAAGGAAAAGATTCGTTCACAAATGGAGACAACCCTTTAATTACTTATTTTCTTTACTTTTTTCAACATGTTAGCGGACAGGTCTCGAAAAACTTCTCTTAGCTTCATACATTGTCGACACGTCTTTTTGCTTCCCAATCGTAAAACTGGTCAGAATATTGTTCCAATCCTCGACGCGTGATTTAATTTCTTAAGTAGTCGACACCTTTGGTTTGGTCTAGGGAGATAACCTCTGGTACGACTTTATTGCCTCATTTCGGCGCAAGATCATGCTGACATGCGCTATATGAATCACTCTTAAAATTCACACTAACTGACATAATCTCTATATACTGATGTAGAGTCCTCAATATATAACACTTGTGGATTTTGTTTTTCGGACTTATTTCCTGATCTTCGTTTCGGCCGTATCATCCTTCGGCCTTCTTCAGGTGTGTCTCGAACTCGAGAACTGTTTTTTTTTTTTTTTTGGAATTTCGAACACAACCCTTTATTGTTACGGGGTTACCATGTTCCCGTTCCATTCACGCCGACCCTGCTGCTACCGCTTAACGCTGTTGTTGCTGCGTCTCTTGTTGTCGCTGCCATTGTGTTGTCACTGCGACTGCTTTCGCTCAGGATTGAACTCAGCACCTTGGAGACTTGAAATATCTGTCCCAACGTCACTAGGACGATGATGTATCAATTTTTTGGACTGTTAAACCTAAGTTATTATTCTAGGTTCTCTCTTATGATTAGAGGTTCCCAAATTGTGTTCAGTTCTATACTCGGTTTGCTCAAGAGGTTGTTATGTCATAGCATGTGTGCCATTTCTTTGAGTTTTCGCACTTTCCAGTGGGGCTCAGTGTTTATTATTTTAACTTCATACTAGAGGGGGCGATGGTCACCCTTTTCCTTCCATACATGGTAGGCTATACTCGACTTTTCCGTCTCCCTTCTAGTCACACCGAGCACAGACATTAAGTAGCGACCCTTATACGTACAATCAAGAAATGACTAGGCTAAGAGATACTCTTCGAGGTAACAACTACCCCGATAGCACACTATCCACTAGAGGAAACAATAGAGTAAGGGAAAAACTTCCAACGGTCTGCCTACCATACATACAAGGCGTCTCCGAAAGAATTCAAAAGATATGTGCCCCTTACAACATCAGGGCGGTATTTAAAAGGGAGTCAACTCTAAGAAGACACCTAGTCAAAATAAAGCCACCAATGGAGGAGAACCAGACCAAGAACTGCATATATTCCATCCCATGCAGCTGCAGCAAGGTTTACAAGGGTGAAACATGACGGCCTCTTAAAGTAAGGGTGGAGAAACATCGAAAAGCAGTGACTAGAGGGGAGACGGAAAAGTCGAGTATAGCCTACCATGTATGGAAGGAAAAGGGTGACCATCGCCCCCTCTGGGATGAAGTTAAAATAATAAACACTGAGCCCCACTAGAATGTGCGAAAACTCCAAGAAATAGCACACATGCTAGGACATAACAACCTCCTGAGCAAACCGAGTATAGAACTGAACACAATTTGGGAACCTCTAATCATAAGAGAGAACCTAGAATAACAACTTAGGTTTAACAGTCCCAAAAATTGATATATCATCGTCCTTGTGACCCTAGAATAACACATGGCTGAGGCGACTAAGACGTTGGAACAGACATTGCAAGTCTCCTCCAAGGTGCTGAGTTCAATCCTGAGCGAAAGCAATGGCAGTGACAACGCAATGGCAGCGACAGCATTAAGCGGTAACAGCAGGGACGGCCTGAATGGAACGAGAACATGGTACCCCCGTAGCAATAAATGGTTGTGTTCGAAATTAAAAAAAACAGTTCCCGAGTTCGACACACACCTGAAGAAGACCGAAGGATAATACGGCCGAAGCGTAGTTGAAAAACACCGAAGATCAGGAAGTGAGTCCGAAAAACGAAATCCATAATGAAATCACCTCATCCCAGAACTATAGACAATTAATATATAACACTTGTTCAGTTTTTTCCCTTCCCATATTCCTCCTCCGTTTTATTCCCTTATTTTGTTATTTAACTCCTCCTCCTTCTTCTTCTTGTGTGAACTTTCTTTTGCTTTTCTTCGTATTTTCCTTCCTCCTCCTCATCTATTTCCTGAAAAATGCTTCTTTCTTCAGCATCCTTCATCTAAAAAACGACCATATACGTTTCAGAAGCAAGCCGAAAATGTCATTCTCTCGAAGACAAATGAAGAATTCGACAAATTGTGTCTTAAATATTAAAAAAATATATATATTTTCTGAATTTTTTCTATGTTTTTTTATGTAAATCAATATTTTTCATCTATTTTATTTGCAGAGAGTTATTTACATGCATTTTATTTTTGAAAAAATACAAAAGAACTCTTTTTACACACAAGCACGCACGTGCACTTGAGAGTAAAAGGATTTGTGTTTATTAAAATGTTAAACGTATACCATGCAACAACATTTCAGAATAAACTTAACCTGCGGTGACGAAAAAACAAAATAATTATTTCGTCTTCAGAAAATTAAACCTTAAAGGCAAAACCGGAGAAGATATTAATCTCTCTCTTTCTCTCTCTTTCTCTCGCTTTTTCTATTTCTCTTTCTCTCTCTCTCTTTGCCTTTATATATATATATATGAGAGCGATAAAACTATGCAAATTAAAAATTGAAAAATAACTTGCAAAATTTCTTGCATATTTTGCAAATCTCTTCCCTTAGATGAGAAGATTTGCATTTTTCGAAACTCTATGGAATAAGTTTTTCCTGTTTTTTTTTGTACTCCTTGTTGGATAAGTAAAATTTTGTATACATTCCTTACAAGTTTATAATGCTTATTTGAAAATGTGAATAAACTGTCAACAATAATATATATATATATATATATATATATATATATATATATATATATAACTACTTCATTTAATCACATAAATTAATATACGAAAGTATAAATTTATGCGTAAACTTATAAGTATTTACTTCAACAGTGCTCAATACGTAATAGAGCTAGGTAGTAAGGTATAAAATATATATGGCAATTAAGCTACACAGAATATTTCGCGTTTCATCCACGCGTGGATGAAACGCGAAATATTCTGTGTAGTTTAATTGCCATATATGCCTGATGAATCCTAGCGTGGATGAAACGTGGAATATTCTGTGTAGCTTAATTGCCATATATATTTTATAACTTACTATATATATATATATATATATATATATATATATATATATATATATATATACTTAAATGAACTCTCCCGTCGATTTGAGTGACGTCGAAGAGCCCGTGGCTCAGTGGACAGAGGCGTTGAGTCTCTATGGTTCAAGGTGCGTATTGTCTAAAGACAACGGTTTCAATCTTACGCAAAGCAGGCAAGAGGATTAGTTTATCAAAACATGATGAGACAACGACAACTATAGAAGGCAGTAATTGCTTGAGATACAGTGACAAGCCATCGCATTCCTATCCCTTCGCGATTAATAACCTGAAAAGTGTTGCGTTGTTCATCATAAAGGGAATCGTGTGTGATATATCTTATCCTAGTTAACGTCGTGTGATCGTCTAGTGGTCCAGTCTATTAAATGATATGTTCATATGCTGTTGTGTGCGCGTGTGTGTGGTATATTTATTTTAAGACATACCTTCCTACGTCGGATGTTGGTCTACCTAGAATCATCTCGTGTCTTGGTGGGAAGACTGGTACCTGTTGGACGAAGATTCATTTCACTCTAAGACAAGGAATTTGGTTTATAGTTTATTTCACTTTCCAGATGTCTCGCAGAAGGATGGAAAGTGAATCTCTGGCTTGCGTGGTACACGTCAGCGTCCCCTCCCAGTGAAGGGGAGGAGGCATCTGTTAAGCCGTCCGTCGCCTTCTATGTCTAAACCAAATCTCAACGTCTCAGCTAACCTGATCATGTGACTTAAACGCAATCCGATCAGCTTATCCTGACTTCCGGTCAACCTGTCTCAATATAATTTACACCTCTCTCTCTCTCTCTCTCTCTCTCTCTCTCTCTCGATCCATTCTCTAACATTCCTTCTATCCTTATTTTCAAAAAATTTACGCATTTTAAAATTCTAGTAAATTTTTTTGTATATCTACACAACCACACGGCCAAGAAAGATCAGGCTAAAAAATACTCCTTTAGTTAACCCTTTCCAACTAACATCACAATTTTTATTATTTATTTTATTTTTATTTTTTTATTATTAGATTAGCCCCTCTCTGATCTTCTTGGCATTACTTTTTGGGTGTAGGGCATTCGTCCCCTGATCCACGTCACCTACTTTATCCAGTCACCTTATGCCGTAAACGTAAGGTCTTACTTTACCTCTTTCGAAATTGACGATTCCTTTCGTCCCAAAAGTTCCCTAATCGTATCCTTTGCCCGGTTGTTCTATTAAGTATGGCTTTGTTTTCATTTTGTAACTATCTTATCTTTTCCGGGACATCTCCAAGCTCATAATGAATCTTCGTGGTTGGCTTCCAAAGTTTAAGATATACCTTTAATCACACAGATTCACTTGGATTTCCCTGCTCGGACTCTTGGAATTTTGATGAAGATTTAGAGAATATCACACTTTACTAATTAACTCCCAACCTTGCGCCATGATCCTATTTACGCCTAATTTCTAGCTATGGACCGATTTGTGTGATTTTTCTTTTCTCTCATCAGAGCTTCTAAGATGCAGCAGAGATATCCCGCATTCATGCATCTCTAAAGAATATAAGGTTATATCTTCTTACGTACCTACGGTATATTTTACTTTTCTTTCACATCATTAAGCAATATGTGATTTGCCTACGGTACCGACTCTATAATTAATTGAGCCAAGTCTTACCTCCTGCTTAGAATTGTCACATGCGACCAGCTTTTTGTCAAGCACTCAATTCCATAGGGTCCATTTTATTTTCCGAACGGGGCATCTCTAATGCTTTCACGGCAAATTACTCTTCTTGCGAAAAAATATTTATGGACTTATAAAAACAATACAAAAAGCACATTACTAAAAAAGAAAATCTCTTTTTTGGCTTTGTCACATCTGTAAAAACTTCTAAAAAAAAAACTCGTTTATTAATTGCTATTTTGTACCACTCAAAAATTCTATTTTTTCTAACCCAACCATCTTATCATCTTATTTTTCCTAAATCATTTCAATTCTAATAATCAATTCGCACCCGGAGGAAAATTCCACGAAAGAAAAACGACACAAAAAATTCTGCAACCATTTCGAAAATTAGAATAAATATCGACTGAACCTTTGACTCTTCCAAAACTTAAGAACTTGTTGGTCCCTTATTCAACCCAGTAATTCTTTTGTTCTTACACTGCCCTTATTCAACCCAGTAATTTTTTTGTTCTTGATGTGTCTTTTTTTATTTCTTACACTGCTTAAATCTTATTTCTCTCTCTTTTTCTTAATTTTATTATTATTATTGCTGTTGTTGTTGTTATTATTATTATTATTATTATTATTACTTTTATTATTATTATTATTATTATTTTTATTATTATTATTATTATTATTATTATTGCTATTATTATTATTATTATTGTTATTGTTATTATTATTATTATTATTATTATTATTGTTGTTATTATTATTATTATTATTATTGTTGTTGTTATTATTATTATTATTATTATTATTGTTATTATTATTACTATGATTATTATTATTATTATTACTTTTATTATTATTATTATTATAATTGTTCTTGTTATTGTTATTATTATTATTATTATTATTGTTATTATTGTTATTATTATTATTGTTGTTATTATTATTGTTATTATTATTGTTATTATTATTGTTATTATTATTATTATTGTTATTATTATCGTTGTTGTTATTATTATTAATATCATTATTAATTAATTAACAACATGTTCTTACTTTTAAACTTTTTCATTATTTCAATAAACCCGATACGGCAAAGATTCACTACTTCTCTATTCTGCGAAAAAAATACATGTCAAAGAACAAGAAAATCCCGCACAATACCGATCCGAGAAAGCATCAATTAGATTAAAAATAAAAATTAAAAAACACTTCTGATGAGTATTCACAAAGTCTCATCTCACCAATAATAAAACTCAAAATAACAAAACACAGTTTCGTGGAAACCCAATTTTGTCCACGTCATCAAATTTTGAGGTCGGCTGCATCACCTTTACCACCCCACAGAATATCAAAAATAAAAAAAATATCACAGTTGTTTACAAAAAAATAAAAGACATTTACAATTAAAATACCTAGTCTTTTCCAAAAACAAAAAAAAACCGACTCACTTATAAACTTCCAGACAATCCTTCACAAAACAAATGTTCAAGTCAATGGAAATTAAATTGTCCACGTCACCAATATTGTTTTTTTTAAGAAAAGGAATCGCATTTTACTTATCCAAGTGATTATTATTATGGCCTCTCCTGCCATTTCCTAAAAACATACATTTTAACATTTCATAAAATAGTTTACATCGATTTACATAGAACGAATAACATTTTCCACACCAGGAAAAAAAAATCATAAGAAAAAACCGTACAAGTAGAGAAAAAAAATTCACATTGGCAGAACCTGTCCATTGTTTCTTCACAAACGACACCGGGGTTTACAGTCTAAAATTTGTAACATTTTAAGTGTGTGTAAATGTGTTACATTCTAACTTATAACAACATTTTTGATTGACGTGTTTTCTCTCTGGTAATGTTACAGGCCATTTTACCCACATAGTAACTAAAGTTCATATGTTCTCTTCTCTCCTTTTTTCCTTTCTTTCTGTTTTACACATTGGCTGTATATTATAAACCAGCAATTTAATATCTGTATGTCGATCGATATATCTGTTTTTTTTTCAATTTCCTCTATTTATTTTTTACACCATAACGTTCTTTTTTCTTTCTTTCTATTTTCACATTGTCTGTATTAATATTTTTGCTCTTTCTTCTGTATTTTCAATTTTCATATTACAAAATCAACAATTCGTTATCTGTATGTCGATCGAGCTATCTGTTTTTAAAAAAATCTTTTTAATTTAGCAAATAAATCTATATATATATATAATTTTAATTTGTCTATTTTTCTTCTTTTTTCCGTTGTGTCTATATTTCTTTACTATGGTAACCTCCAGGTTCGATTAAAAAAAAAATCTTTATCTTTCATCTTTTGTCTGGTGTACGACTTTTTTTCGTTGTGTCTATATTTTTTTCACTATGGCCCTCCAGGTTCGATTTTTTTTCACACCCTTGTATGAGTGCCCTGGTACACGAACGGCACTAAAATTTGTATTTGTTGCGTTGTTTATCATAAAGGGAATCATGTGTGATATATCTAATCAGAATTAACGTCGTGTGATCGTCTAGTGGTCCAGTCTATTAAATAATATGTTCATATACCGCTGTGTGCGCGCGCGTGTGTGTGTGTGGTATATGTATTTTAAGACATACCTTCCTACGTCGGATGTTGGTCTATCTGGAATCATCTCATGTCTTGGAGGGAAGACTGGTACCTGTTGGACGAAGATTCATTTCACTCCAAGACAAGGAATTGGGTTTATAGTTTATTTCACTTTCCAGATGTCTCGCAGAAGGATGGAAAGTGAATCTCTGGCTTGCGTGGTACACGTCAGCGCCCCCTCCCAGTGAAGGGGAGGAGACATCTGTTAAGCCGTCCGTCGCCTTCTATGTCCAAACAAAATCTCAACGATTATGCCAACCTGATCACGTGACTCAAACATAATCCGATCAACTGATCCTTACTTCCGGTCAACCTGTCTCGATATAATTTACACCCCTCTCTCTCTCTCTCTCTCTCTCGATCCATTCTCTAACAAAAGGGGCAGAAGTTAAAGAAGAGTATAACAATCCACAAATAAATAAACAACTACGTTGTTCTGATGTATATATATATATATATATAATCTAAAAATTATAATCTATATATATTTTCTAAGAAAATAAAACGGTAATAAAAAATATATTTTCTTCTGCAATATTATTAAGCACTTTCTTCAGTTTTTTTAATTACCATTTTTGATATATATATATATATATATATATATATATATATTTTTAGTCATCAACATAGGTCCTGTTTCGTTGTATCACAACTCATCAGTGCCGTTAGACTAGCACTTCTCCCTAACGACGGATTGAACCTAGAACCGCCGTGATGACAGCCGGCAGTTCTACCCCTCGACCGCGGAAGCGATGCCCGCAACTAATCTCTCTGAATGTCTATTCAAATAAACATCCGTCCGCCACGTGGAAAGTGCTCAAACCGTTTGTTTGTAAACAACTGCGAGCTTCGCATTTTTCAGACTGACATGGGTACCCGGCGATGCCTGGTTCGACATGAAATTTCGTTGTGAACAAACCTGCTATTCTAAGGATATTAATCATTATAGTAGTGGGCAACGTCGATAACAACTACAGTTTCCTAAAATAAAAGAACGGATAAAAACATGTAAATGTAATCGCCCCCCCCAAAGAAGTACATGATACCCTCTCCACCATATATTTTGGCAGAATGGATACAAAGAAAATAAACTATTCTCCAGATATTGAGCACTTGTTGTTGCTCGTGCGCTGGACCACACCCTCGCCAAAAATAAAAATAAATGAATTAAAACAACTTTTGTTTCAATAAAAATAGCAGCGAGTGACCGAGCGACTGAAAAAAATAGCCCTGTAGGCAAACTCCAAACATTAAAAGCGAATAAAGAATAAAGCTAATATGCCCACTGTATAAATAATAACGTTATAAACATTAACACGTTCGAAATACTTAAGTACAAAATGAAATTCCTTTTATTGGCTTGTTTTTTTTTGGGGGGGGGGGTTCACTGGCTTTTTTTATTCGTAAATAAAAGAAATTTTCAACTTGTTTCTTGTTTTTATGAGGGGGGTACAATTCCCGGAACGCTCAAAGATTCTGTATAGTCGTTTCAAATGTGATCTTTTCGTATACACGTAAGTGTTTTATTTATTTACTTTTTAATATTAAAAATAAAGCAAAACATGTTTCTGTTTACACGAAATTATTTTTTCACGCTAGAAACTTATTGCGATTAACAATGTTTTTATATTGAAAAGTGTTTCTCTTTTTTAATTTTTCGAACTTCGAAACATATAAAAAACTAATCAGGGGAAATTATAACTCTACCCGTTTCTTAAAAAGTCGATGTCGGAAAAAATTACAAATAAATTAAATTAAATATAGTATCAATATAATTATTATTTAAAGCTGATGGAATAACAATCTTCAATAGACCATTTAAAACAACTCTCTCGTTAGAAACGTAAACTAACATACAGCTATTTAATAAATTAAAATCGATTTTCCTTAATATATATGCAAATTAGATAACCTCTTAATCGTATATTTTGAAAGAACCATGATATATATAGAAATAAATTAATATTAAAGTAATGGACCTTTTGTATATATCAATCAAATTGTGAACAAACAAACAAACAGACAGGAATCAGAATTTATATATATAGATATAGTTGACTATTATATATACACATTACTTAGTATATTAGGAAGTTTATTTTTAATAATTTTTAATTAAAAAGTATGCTTTTAATATAAATGCCATGGCAAGAAAAGAATCAACTATATATATATATATATATATATATATATATATATATATATAGTCTAAATAATAGATATGCGAGGTTCATTAATAAATTATTCATTGATTTATTCTTTCTTAATAGACGATTGATTCCATTTTACTATTCCATTTAATTCTTTTGATGCATAGTTTCTACATTCTGCATAATTGCGACACATTTAGGATGAAAACGTTCTAACGCACAAATATAAACACTAGTGTCTATAGGTATTTAAAAAATTAGCATAGCAATGATTAACTTTAAATCGGTTCTTATTGTTTAGCACTTTAAATTTGAAATAATAGCCGTTCGCTTCAGCTCGCATGTGCAAATCATGATGTTATAATCATTAGATCACCATGGACGGGTGTCTCGACATTTAAAAATAAATGATTAAATTTCCATGATATTGCTCGCAGTTTAAATTGGCCGTGTGGATTTTCCATTCTAATAGAGTCAAAAGTTGGTTTAGTGGCCGTGTTCGAATGTCCCGACCGGCTGTAATCGTGACATCCTGAACTGATGATTCTTGAAATGATGAAACGCTAGTGTCTGTGGTATCTAAAAAATTATATAGTAATGATTATATATATATATATATATATATATATATATATATATATATATATATATATATATAGAAGTAACTTTGTGTATGTGCGAAATGTTTCTACCACACTCCTCTCTGACTATTTTGTATACAGACATGAAACTTGATATATAAGATAACTGAATTTCGGGAACACTTTCGATTTGGTTTGTAACAAATAGATGCTAAGGAGTCAAAATTGAAAAGAAAACAGTTGACATTGGCAAGAGTGAATCAACATTTTTAGCTTGAAGCTGCTTACTTGTGGTTTTTTATATGTATGATGATAATCATGACCATATATATGAGGTACAATATAATAATCAATAGAGAATTTGCTCTATAATAATAAATACAAAATCTGCATAAATTAAAATATCATATTTGTATTTTACATATCTTTATCGCTCTCTCTCTCTCTCTCTATATATATATATATATTTATAGAGAGAGAGAGAGAGAGAGAGAGACAGACAATAATAAGTATTAAATATTACAGACACTAGTGTTTTATCCTTTCGGGAAGCATAAGTGCAGGGTGTCATGATTAACGCCGGTCGATAGATCCGAACCCGGCAACTGAGGCAATCTCTGGCTTCATTAGCAAGGACCTAATCCATTCGGCCACCATTAACCGCGAGGAATACTGTTGAAATTAAAACATTTATTTTTTAATGTTTTTTTAACGTCTGTCAGAGTGATCTAATCATCATATGATGATCTGCCCATATGAGCTAAATTGACAGACATTATTTCAACTGAAAGTGCTTTTTTTTTTTTACACAGTGATCACCACTTATCAAGGCCCGGAAGCCACTCAGGGATAAGGGTTATTGCAAGTACATTACGTTAGTGTGGAGATTTGATGAAGTGTTTACTTAAGGGGGCGGTTCATTAGGAATTTGTTAACGTTGGACTTGAAGACATCCAAGTTTTAGTCCGGAGGGAAGCAGGCAGACGGAACAGAGTTCCACAGGCGTGCAGTTCTAAGAAAGAAGCTTTGTTCATAGGATCCGCGTTTTGATTTAGGCACAGATATAGAGTAGGGGAAATTTTTCACAGTGGATTCAGCTAGACGGGTGTATTTCGTGAAAGATTGGCGAGGGGGGACCAGGGATTGGAGTTCAGACGAGCACCTGCCATGAAAATAACGATAAAACAAGGATAGGCTCGCAACGTCTCTTCTGTGGGAGAGGGGTTGCAGGGTAGAGAAAAGGCCATCCCCCACTAAACCACGAAGTCTATTTTGTACTCTGTTAAGGCATGATAGGCTGTTTTTGGCAGCTCCTGCCCAGATATGGCAACAGTATTCCATCCTTGGACGTACTTTGCTTTTATATAGATAGAGAATTGCATTAGTAGTGAGATATCTTCTGGAGCGGTAGAAGGATCCCACCATCTTTCCAACGGCCTTGGCAACAGACTTGATGTACGTGTTCCATTTCAGATCAGGAGTAACGGTCAAACCCAGAAGCTTGTCAAAACACGGGGCCTCACCCAGACGAGAGCCATCCATCACAATTGATGCCAGCTGGGGATCAGAGCGTTGATGATGTAAGGATAGGAGTTTAGTTTTGGATGCATTAAAGGTAACTAGCCACATCTTCCCCCACTGAACCACGCGCTCGAGATCAGAGGAGAGAGAATCAGAGAGAACTTCGTCATTTACAGCCTTTGATGTGTTGCCGTAGATGGTCGTGTCATCAGCATAGATGTCAACGAATGATTTAAGTATGTGTTTAGGGAGGTCATTGATGTAGATCAGGAAGAGAGTTGGGCCCAGGATTTACCCCTGAGGGACTCCAGCATTTATATTGCAGGCCTCCGATTTTTGTCCATCTTCCACTACTCTTATGAGCCTATCGGAGAGAAATGATTTAATGATTGAGAAAACATTTCCAGTTATACCGTAGCTGGAAATTTGTGAAGTAGACCCTTATGCCATAACTTTTCGAAGACCTTTGATATGTCAAGAGCAATTGCCCTAGAAAGGAAGCCTTTGTCAAGAGATTCACTAATCCTGTGGGATATAACCGTCAGCACATCTGCGGTAGATATTGCAGAGCGGAAACCATATTGTGTGTCACGAAGAAGGTTGTTTCTGCTGAGGTGGTTGACTATTTCTCTATTTAATGTAGATTCCAGCAACTTACTCATAACACAGAAAAGACTTATTGGTCTGTACTGAGAGGGAGATGACTTATCACCTGAATTCTTAAATACAGGGCAAACTGATGAGGTCTTCCAGGGGGTCGGAAAGCACTTCTCCTTAAGGCAACGCTTAAATAGTTTCGTAAGTATGGTAGCAAGTTCTGGTTGAAGCTTTTTTAACACTATAATTGGGATGCCATCAGGGCCAGTTGCTTTACTGGAATCTAGGTTTTTTATTAGCTTGGCGACCTCTTGCACGGATATTTGTATGTTACCTAGCTTGTTCTGTGTTATAGGCGAAAATATGGGGAGTTGATGGCCTTCGTCGCATAGGGTAGAATTAGCTGCAAAGTTCTTTGCAAGTAGTTTGGCCTTGTCTGACGCTGACGAGATGACCTCTGGTCCATTGATAATGGTTGGGATAGAACGCACACTTCTGTTCAGGATCCTATTTGTTATTTGCCAAAACTGGTGGGAACCAAGCCGCTGATCAGCTACCTTGGATTTAACAGACTGAGCATATAGCTCTCTTGCATTTTTTATTACTCTTTTACAGTGGTTGCTGGCAGTCCTGAAAGCAGCTTTAGTCTCAGTGCATCTATTACGTTGGTAGTTATGGAAAAAGTGATTTCTGTGCGCGATAGCAGCAGCACATTCTGGGGAGAACCATGGCTGGCTGTTAGGTTTTTGTTGGAATTTTTTAGATGGTATGAATTGGTCTATGCCTATAATTAACCATTCGGTCAGATCTGATACTATAGAGGACACTTCCTTTTTAAACATGGAGTGCAGAGGTAAATCAGATATGAATGTACGGAAGCTATCCCAGTCAGCCATAGAGTATCGGTTTACAGTACGGTGGAGGGGTACGTCTGGGGGCTTCTTACATTTCGTTTTTATCTTAACTGATACGACGGAGTGGTCGGAGGATCATAGAGGAGAATGAACGGTACATGAACATAGCTCAGGGGAAGTTGAGAGAAAAAGGTCTAAGAGGCTTGCATATTGATTGGGTGTATCAGGCAAACGGGTGGGTTCGCGAACAATCTGAGTGAGGTCATAAGCAATGGCAAAATCATGACAAAACCTCCCCTCATCATCTGTCTTATTTGAATGGGTCAGCCATTCCACGTTATGGACGTTGAAGTCACCACAGATGTGGATGTTAGCCGAGGGATGTGAAGACAGTATGTGGTCTATTTTCTCAGATATGCTCTTAAAGATAGTAACTCCGCTGTTGTGGGGCCTATAGAGTGCAAATATAAATGCAATGGTGTTAGCAAGTGCAACCCTGAAGCACATATAGGGTAAATTAGGATCTTCTCTAGAGATATCCCTGTCACATGGGAAGCCATCCTTAATGTAGGCACATATTCCATGCCCATGGCGATCTTGGGTGTCAGATTTAGCTGTTAAATTGGAGTATCCATTAATTATGAACTCATCTAGGGAAGTGGTCGGCCCTATTCCAGTTTCACTTAGAAATAATATGTCCGGTTTCGTCTCCTGTAATTAGATTTCAACCTCTGGAAGGTTGGAGCGTAGACCCCTGATATTGGAGAAGGAGACCTGGTAGTAGGGGTCTACGCTGGAAGATGGGGTTCTAGGTTTAATCGAGTTTTTATTCTGGAGATATTTCATGTTGAGGTTTTGGGATTTGTGGAATAGGTCGGCATACTTGGTTAGAGCAGTACAGAGAGGGAAAGTAAGAGAGAAAAAGACAGGAAAATTTTTTTATTTGTAGCACACGAAAAGGTAAAGCCGTAACAATTACCCACTAGTATGGCATCGAGAGGCCCCACCAGAGACTACTGCATGGTCCAGATCCACTCACCAAATGGCAATACAGCAGTCCCAGTACTTTGCGCCTGCTGATAGGACAGCCTCCTTAGTGGTTAATCCAAGGTTCGGGTCCCTGACTATCAGGTGGATAACGTCAGCCCAGACAAAACGTTTACCTCCAGCACCCTTACTAGTGACATGGCCACAAGGACAGACAGAGACAGAAAAATATCCGACATCTCAGACTACTGGTCACCAAGTAGTACCGACCTTTAAGCAGCTTTTTCTTCACCCTTTGTCAGAAAAATCATTCATTGAATGAGGACTGAATGACAAAATAGGAGAATTGCTTAACGATATATATATATATATATATTTATATATATATATATATATATATATATATATATGTGTGTGTGTGTGTGTGTGTGTGTGTGTGTATGTTATGTTATCCGTTTTTGAGGGAGTACGTATTATTTACGAGACGGCCTGTTCATATATTATTAAATGTTCCTTGTAGTTGACGACACACATATTTTAAATGTTCATTTAGAGAGGAGACAGAGTGACAGTATGTACATGTTGAAGTCATTTATATGAGGAGAGTTCATATTCACAGACATATACTTTGATGAGGGATGAAGTGGTATACATTGATACATACTGGAATGATTAAACACATTACCTTTTCTCGTTGGAATGATGAACAGAGAAAGACGGCAGTTATAAAAAACATGATGATAGTTTATTCTTCGACCGGTCGGAACTGATTCTGTACTTCAGGGGTTCGAAGTTGTTACATGGTTCCTTCTAAGCCTCCAGTTTCCAAGAGGGTGCCCTGACTCTAACTGAGAATCGGTCTGATCCTCTCTGCTTCTCTTCTCAATCTGATTCTCTTCTCCCTTCTAACTTCGAACCCTTTCCTATTATTTAGAAACTATTTCTGCCATGACGTCATACGTATGTCTGGTCAACGTGAGCACCACTCACGTGTTTCAAACATGCGCGATTTGCACGTTTTGAAACCATTTCTGACGACCAGGAAATTTTCCATTCTCTTTGTTGTTTTACAAAGGAATTTAACCTACTTGTTAATTCTCTAACCGATATTTTTATAATGCATTCTTTCTAAGAATGCGAATAGATTTTCCAGCAAAATTTTATTTATAAAACATTTTAAAAGAATTAACAATTTAACTAGACATTCCATTTTAAACCTATTGTTCTTTAAAACATAACTACAGGGTTCGATTCTGGTTTTATCTGATACCATTTTCATTAAATTAATTCTATTTTTTTTTACTTACCTGAAAAGGGGACAGCTCTTTCCATGCAACACACACACACACACACGCACACACACACACACACACACACATATATATATATGTATATATGTATATATATATATGAGATGTAAAAAAACTATGCAAATTAGCAATTACAAAATAGATTGTTCGCAAACAAGGAATGCAAAATAAAGTGAATTATTTCCTTACTCTAATAAGCTTTAAAGATTTTGCTTTTTTGGTCATAGGAAAATAGTTAACAAAAATATATTTATAGAATTGTTATAACGTTGCTGGTTCGCATCAAAACATTGAATGTTGCAAAATTCAAAGGACAGTAACGTTCGTAAAAGTGAATCAACATGAAAAAAGATAGTTGGTTGCCAAGTATTAAAAATGTCGTCAAATATCAACACAATCAATGAAGTTTGTTAAACATAAGAAAAATCCCTAATCGTATATCGTAAATATGGTGTGGGACTAATATAATCAGGTAGATCTATGACTTTTAGAAATCTTAAAATGAAAATTTCAAATAAAAAAGACAAGCAGTTTTGGTTAATTATAAGGTAATGTGGATTTGTTGATTTTTGTAAAGCCTATGTAAATTTATTTATTTTTATGAAGTTTATGCAAATATGTTGATTTTTATGGGGTTTGTGTAAATTTGTTGATTTTTATGAAGTTTATGCAAATATGTTCATTTTTATGAAGTTTATGTAAATTTGTTGATTTTTATGGAGTTTATGTAAATTTGTTGATTTTTATGAAGTTTATGCAAATATGTTGATTTATATGAAGTTTATGTGAATTTGTCCATTTTTATGAAGTTTATGCAAATTTATTAATTTCTGTAAATTTTATGTACATTAGTTAATTTTTATACGATAAGAAGTTCGAGTTGGTATCTGTATCGAGAGGGCTGTATTTTTAGTCCTTATTTGTTCCAATAGTAAAAATAGATATAATTGTGAGGAATTGTGAAGTAGGCTGAAGGGATAATTTCGATTGACACATTTATTTGTAACAACACAAACACACATACACTCACACACACG